>NC_059360.1:31830000-32130000 GCF_019703515.2 Myxocyprinus asiaticus
GAAACAGATATTTAAGTACATTTTTGCTGGAAATTCTTCTCCCTGCCCAGAAGGGGGCGATATGCATGAAGAATATGAATCACCAAAAACACAAGTAGAAGAATGTGAAAGTGGAGATTGACTGAGCAGGGAGGAGAATTTATAATACAAATGGGCTTGAATATGGATCTGTTATCACCCACATAAATCGATCCTGAAGACATAGATTTAACCACTGGAGTCATATGGATTACTTTTATGCTGACTTAAGTGATTTCTGGAGCTTCAAAATTTTGACACCCATTCAAAAAAGAGTGAACAGATGAATAATACCAATGTGAGCAAATATTTCCTCTCACAGAAAGGCATTGTTAACTTGTATTGGCCAAAGGTGCTACTGGTTTAGGTAACAGGTTTTAGCTGTTATTTAAATCCAATGAGTCATTTTAAATCTGTTTTAAGATTTTAAATGGTGGGGAACTTCAAACAAGTGCAATCCTTTACAACTGAGCTAGTCTTCCACTGGGAGGCACCATTTATTTTCATTCACAACCAGCTTTTCTTGTTATCCAATTAGAAAATGGCTGGTGAATTGTGACCTTTCAGACAGGTTATTATTGATGTGGTCATAGGTCACACAAAGAAGTGGTATGCTATGACACTTTTCTCCTGAATTATTACTATCTTAAGACTTCAAAACAGCAAGTTATACTGAGAGATCTGACTATAGATTTTTGATGTAAATCCCAGAGGTATTAAGAAAACAAAACATGTAATGCTGTTTGTAAATGCAGCTGTGCAAATGCGTGTTTAACTGTACTGGAGTTAAAATCCCCTTTCCAGCTTTTTCTACACTGACCTAGTTTATTGACAATAGCTTTTTGTTTTCATCTAAAGGGTTCACTGACCTGTGATCAAGCACCTAGAGAGAGTTAAAGAGATTGTTCACCCAAAATGAAAATTCTCTCATCACTTACTCACCCTCATCCAAACCTGTATGACTTTCTGCCTTCCATGGAACACAAAAGGAGATGTTAGCTACAGTCACCTTTCACCTTAATTGCATCTTTTTTCTACACAATGAAAGTGAAAGGCACACATGTGCTGTGTCAGCACATCAAATCAAGTATGAATAAAATATAAAATAAATAAATAAAAATTAGCATTTGATTTTGAAGAAGCCTTTATTTTTTTCTCACACGTTATACATACATTTTTTGCATATATACAGTGAAATTTCTTTTTTTCACATATCCCAGCTAAACTGGGGTCAGAGTGCAGGGTCAGCCATGATACAGTGCCCCTGGAACAGGTAAGGTCAAGGGCCTTGCTCAAGGGACCAACAGTGGCATCTTGGCAGTGCTGGGGCATGAACCCTTGACCTTCTGGTCAGTAACCCAGAGCCTTAACCGCTGAGCTTGTAATGTAAAACAATGAGATCTTTTTAATGACAAAGCAGGATACATAAGAAATTCATTTAAATATCAGTTTCCACTTTAAATATATCTTATAAAAATTATATGACAGTATTTTCAAAACTCTTTGTTTTTTGTTGTGGTGGGTATGAATATAATGTAATGATGATTGAGAGATATATCTATTAAGTCTGTTGTATTACTTTTAAAACAGGCATTTCGACTTGATTTTTCTATAAAATATTATACAAAATTTTAACCAACAAAGCAAATACAAATTTTGAAATATCAGTAACAATAAAAATGTTATTATTACTTTTACTTTCTCAAAATCAGAAAAGATTTCACAGCAGACAGACATTACTAAGGCGGCAGTTTTGGAAATTATATTACAAGGTCTTCTGCTTCCAGAAGAGCATGGAAATTTTCACCAGGAGGCAGTAGACATTTAGTACTTTGCAGACAACATGTTTCCCAGCAAAGCATTCGTCATTCTGATAATGTAGAGGCTTTAGAAAATCATGTATATAATTTGCACATCTTTATAGGGTTAAAATGCAAAGATGCCCCCCGTGAACAATATGATATGAAGAGTCAAACCTTTATATCATTGTACATTTCACAACCTACATAAAGACAAAAAGGGCCATGTTCATGAAACATGAGCAGAATAAATTCATGTGTGTTTCATTCATGAATCCATTGTTATGCAAATTGACCCATTGAATTCAATGCCACAGTTTACGTAAGAACAGTTTCAGTAATAGTTTACAAACAAATTTGTTCTGTTTCATGAATAAGGCCCAAAAGACTTCTGTTCTCAAGCTCTCTGCATTCAAAATCTAATTCTAGAAATCTAAAATCTCAGAATTACAGAGATAGAAAAAAGACATCTGACTTAAAGGAATATTCCAGGTTCAGTACAAGGTAAGATCAATCAACAGCATTTGTGGCATAATGTTGATTACCACAAAAAATTATTTAGACTTGTCTCTCCTTTTCTTTAAAAAATTAAAAATCATAGTTACAGAGAGGCACTTACAATGGAAGTGAATGGGGCCAATTTTTGGAGGGTTTAAAGGCAGAAATGTGAAGCTTATTATTTTATAAAAGCACTAACATTAATTCTTCTTTTAAAACATATGTATTATTTGAGCTGTAAAGTTGTTTATATCATCATTTTTACAGTTATTTTAGGGTCTGTTGACATTACATTGTCATGGCAACTTAGTTGTAAAATTGGTTATAACTTTACACAGACAAAGTTAGTAAGCGATTTTATCACATTAAAATCATGTTAACGTGCATAATGTTTATGCCTTGTGGTTGCACTTTTGAAATAGTGAGTATTTTAATGTCTACGGATTGGCCCCATTCACTTCCATTATACAGTAAGCGCTTTACTGTAACCTAGATTTTGTATTTTTTTTAAAAGAAAAGGAGGGACAAGCCTAAATTAATTTTTGTAGTAATTAATATTATACCACAAATGCTGCCGACTGAGCTTAACTTGTATTGAACCCGGAATATTCCTTGAAAGGTCTTCGCAGTAGGGCTATCTAATAAATATCCAGTCTAAAGACAGGGTGTCAGAATTAGACCAGTAATTAGGTCGTTGTGTGTGTTTGCTTGTATGAGTAGTAGCAGATGGATTGACAGATTGGAGTGTCAGGTGTTTGTCAGGATGTTAGCTGTAAGAGTGTGAATATAGGTTCACTGTAATAAACTGATTAACCTTGAACACATAAACACATATATTGGGGTTTGAACTGACAACGTTTCACAACAAGTCCAGTTCTTTAACCACAAAACCACACTACCATAAATAACATTTCACCATACCCAAACATTTACTTTTAGCACATTATTGACAATATTATATAAACTCGAACTTTTGCATCGAGATTTACAAATGGCACAAGATGATCTGGGTTATGGAGGCTGTGTCTGACAGTATAGTGATGTTGTATCTGTATTTATCGACATACACATTAATGAATATAAAATATCTGTGAGATTTGCAGATCTATCATCTACTGTGATAGCTAGTGATCGTGGAACAAAAAGCCCTTCCAAAGCAGATCTCTCCAAACACCTTAACCCTAAAACCTTTTCACAGCCTTGACTCACACAGTAATTAATTCTGTTGTTAATCTGTAAATCTAATTTGAGAGTTGGAATGGGGCAGTTCACTTTCAATCACATCTGAAAGTTTTAATCGGGATTTAAAGCATATGTGGGACATATGGTGAACAAGCATTGGAAAGAGCCAGTCATGAACCTTTGCAGCTTAACCACAGGGATAAAGATCTGAATGGCATATCTGAGTGTATATGTGTAGGTTGAGAAATCATAACTTATTGATGCCTTACACAGATAGCGGCATGGCAGTTCCAGACAGCTATAAGAAAAGTTAACAAAATAAAAGCAGAGAGTTGCAAATATTAATAATTTATGAAGATTAAGGCTTTATGAGGACATATTCAAAACTGATGGAAGTGCAGAACCGCAGATGAATAAACCACCTGAAGCATGACTCTGATCCAGCGCACTGAGGTGCTGCAGCCGAGTAAACTACAGGCTCTGTTTGGAGAAGAGAAAGATTATTCATGCTCCCTTACTGATATTGTTCACCACACAGAGGTATTTGTCTGTATTAAATGCAAAAAATACTTTTTAGCTTTTGTGGGATAGTTCACACAAAAATGTAATATCTGGCACCATTTGCTCACCCTTTATATTTTTTCTTTTTTTTTCAAACCTGTATGGCTTTCTTTCCATCGTTGAACACCAATGGAGATTTGAGGAATATTAGGGACTGGCCGTCACTATTCACTTTCATTAGATCTTTTTTTCTGCCCTTACAATGAAAGTGAATAGTGACTGAGGCTATCAGTCCCTAAAATTCTCCCTAACATCTCCCTTTATTTCCAGAAAAAAGTCAAACATGACAGAATTAAAATTTTTGGGTGAACTATTCTTAAATAATAAAGCATTTCCAGATCTGTGTGAAGATCATGTACTGTATGAAAGTAATTTTAATAGTCTGTAATGGAAGAACAGGGTTGGGACAGTTACTTTTAAAATGTATTCCACTACAGATTACAAAATACATGCTGTAAAATGTCATTTGTAACGTATTCCATAAGATTATTTAAGGTCAGTAACATAATCTAAATACTTTGGATTACTTCTTCAGCACTGGTAGATTTTTTCACTTATTTTGACTTTATAAGTATCTTGTGCAGTGTTGCCTCTAAAACAAGATAAATAAGTTGATTTTGTTTTAAGGATTTTTAGATATTTTTACAGAAAAACAATACAAAATTTTTAATCAAGAATAAAAATTTTGCCCTAATATTAAAGGCCTTACTAGATTAAAAAAACAACAAATATATATATATATATATATATATATATATATATATATGTTATCTAACATGGATTTTCATGTCTGGTAACAGGCTAAAAAATGGCTAGTAATAGCATTTTAGTTTAGCACAAAGCTACATGTCAATTTACACAAGGTTTATTTCTGTTTCTTCTGCTCCAAACTGACTTCAAACTTCTCTGTCTGCTTGTATGAATGTAACACATCATAAGAAAGTGTTTCACCGCTGTTCAAATGCACTTTGGATCACATTATTTATATGTATAAATGTTTTCCATCTGAAAGGACTAAATATTAAATGAAACAAATGACAATAAAATGCAAAGTAATCTCTTCAGTAATCAAAATACTTTTTAGTAATAGTAAATTGGAACTGTAGTGGAATACAGTTACTTATTTTTAGTATTTTAAATACGTAATCCCGTTACATGTTTTCCGTTACTCCCCAACCCTGACTGTAACAAATGAGAGGTCACTTTAGTTCAAAATTATCCAACTTGTTTTCTTATTCATCTTTCATCATGAGAAAACATGAACGAATTTTACATTTAATTTGCTTGTGGTGCATTACTCTTTCTTTCTCTGTCTCTCAGGAGTGTGAGCAGTATTCTGACTGTGAGAATACAGCAGAGAGTGTGTGTGATTTCAGTTCTCTCTCTGCTCCTGACTATGGGCAGCCATGTGCTGCCTCTCACCTGCAAAGACAGGTGTTCTCCAACCAGATCTACTATACCAAACTAGAGGAACTGAAGAGAGAACACCTGAGAAACATTGCTGGGCTGGAAAAAGTCTACCTGAGCCACCTCACACCTGGCCAAAGAGAAAGACAGCTCATTTCAAGCCAGAGAGAGAGACAGCAGAGCATTGGAGGAAATAAGGAAGATACAGAGAGGTCTGTGATAGACTGAATAGAAATGAACCAAACTATACATTCATTTTAAATACTTAGATATGTAAATATATTTCTTATTACTAAGAATTTTTGGATGATTTTTGGAGGGCAGAAAATGGAAGAATGTGTATGCTAAACATATAAACACTTCAGACAGAGAAGATGAAGGTTAACTGCAAGAGAATTTTCAAAATCAGTATTTTTGTTTTTCAGTAAAAATGTCTAAATATACAAAGTTCCCTATCTGTCACTCACTCGACGTTGTGTCGATGTAGTGACACTAGGGGTCACTCTTGGGAGCCCGAAACACCTCTGGTCTTTGATAAAAGGCCAATGAATGTCTCCCCCAGACATACAGGTATAAAAGGAGCTGGTATGCAACCACTCATTCAGATTTTCTCTTCGGAGCCGAATTGTCATGCACATTGAGCTGAATTCTCACGACTGTTCATTCAGCTCTGCTGGATCTGACGGTGCATTTCAGTGGCTTCTTCCTCCTCTGCACTGGTGCACTGCAGAGAACGCTCCTGGGCGCTTCGGCAGAAAAAATAGAGTATATTTTTCTGAAAGAGTATATTTCTCTAAAAGAGCGGCACACACGGAACGTCTTTTTAAAGACGCGTCTTTTTAAAGATGCCTTTCCGATTGTGTTTTTTTCCTGGTTGCGGTCATTACCTCTCAACTTCAGACGGTCACGATCACTGTCTTTCATGTCTGGGCGCGACCCACACGGAGGCAGCGTTCGTGGATGGTTCATGTTCTCACTGCGAGAACATGACCATGGCAATGTTGCGGTCGCAAGCCACCCCAGCGGCTCCCCGCCTCGGTCCTTCTACTTACGGGTTTGAGGCCAGCGCGGCTAGCACTGGGGGCGATTTGGGACTCCAATGGGATCGCCTCCGCCGGGTATCCCCCCGCGGACCTCCCGTTCCCCAGCACGCTCGTCTGCCCCGATCAGGCTTCCGGATGAGTCCGCCGGCTCGTCTCATGGCGAGTTCGACCTCTTGTTGGGAGCCCGCAAATTTGATGAGCTCTCGAGCGCAGCATCGGAGAGCGGGCTTGTCCAGTCGGATGCAGAAGCTTCAGCTGGGCTCCCCCCTTCGGGGTCGATTGCCCAGTCACAGGCTGATGCAGAGATGACGGACATGCTTTCCCGGGCAGCTCAATGATTGGTTCCTGGGCTCGCGGCGCCGCTCAAAGCAGCCACGCCCCGCTCCAGTGCCTTTCTTCCCGTAAGTGCACGAGGAGCTGACAAAATCATGGGAGGCACCTTTTACTGCACGGTCCCAATTTCTCAGTTCCCCCACCCTCACTACCCTCGATGGCGGGGCGGCAAGGGGCTATACGGTGATTCCCCCGGTGGATAAGGCGCTCGCGGTGCACCTATGCCCGCAGAGCGCCGCCACCTGGCGTGGACGCCCAAAGCTCCCGTCCAAGCCCTGTAGGTTCACGTCGTCCCTGACGGCCAAAGCCTACAGCACTGCTGGACAAGCCGCCTCTGCCCTGCACACCATGGCTCTCCTGCAGGTCCACCAAGCCAAGGCATTAAAAGAACTGCACAAGGGTAGTTCCACCCCAGATCTGATGCAGGAAATGCGCTCAGCGACCGACCTCGCTCTCCGAGCGACGAAGGTCACGGCGCGGTCTCTCGGGCAGACTATGTCCACATTAGTGGTCCAGGAGCGCCAGCTGTGGCTCAACCCGGTCGAGATGGGTGAGGCCGACAAGACGTGGTTCCTTGCTGCCCCCATCTCCCAGGCTGGCCTATTCAGCGACACCGTCGAGGACTTTGCCCAGCAGTTTTCGACAGTGAAGCAGCAGACGGAGGCTATCCGGCATATCCTGCCCCTGCGCGGCTCAAGATCCAGCACCCCGTCTGCTCGTCGCCAAGAGCATCCCCCTGCGGTGACTGCACTGGCTCCGCCGCAGCCCGCCCCTTCGGCCTGGCACTGGCGTGGAGCCCACCGCAGGAAGCAGACGCCACCCGTCTCACGGCCGGCCGCTAAGAACCCACAAAGGTCGTCAAAGCGCCCCTGAGACGGGCGACCCAGGGTCAATGAAACCCACTGCATTGGAGCTGGTAGTAAGACCACTCCATCCCCCGGTGGAGGGCCGGGTGGAGAATCTTTTGTTGTCTTTTTGTTTGATTTCGCCGCATGCGCAAGTGGCTGCAGTACCCAACAGTTCAGCAAAAGAGCGGTTTCCTCCTTCTCTGGGTCACATACCCAGTGTGCACGGTTGTCATCACGACCACCGTCCACGTCCACCGTTTTTCCTTGCAGGATTGGCGCTCCAGCGGCAGTCTCCCCGCCCCTGCGTGCCCAGCTGTGGCACACATCCGCCCCCGATGTGACAGTCTCCACGGGTTATGAGGACAGGCCTCTTCCTCCCCTGTCCCAGGCTTTTCTGGGGGTGGTCACAAGGAGCCAGGTAAGTGCTTCAATGTCCCTAGACTCAGCACAGCCACGACATGGTGTGGCACCTCGAGCTCCGCCCTGCCACGAGGCCCCACCTGCCGGTACGTCCGATGATGTTGTCCGTTTGGTCCCCCTTGCACGGAACTTGGATGTGTGGCTTGCGCTTTCCAATCCGTCGCGATGGCCGGTCCGGACCGTCCGACTCGGCTACGCGATTCAGTTTGCCAGGCGTCCGCCCAGGTTCAGTGGTATCCACTTCACCTTGGTGAAGGACGAAAATGCTGCTACCTTGCGCGCAGAGATCGCTACCCTCCTACGGAAGGGTGTGATAGAACCTGTCCCTCCAGCCGAGATGAAGAAGGGGTTTTACAGCCCCTACTTCATCGTACCGAAAAAAGGCGGTGGGTTGTGGCCAATCTTGGACCTGCAAGTACTGAACCGGGCTTTACACAGACTCCCGTTCAAGATGCTGACGCAAAAATGCATTCTGGCGAGCGTCCGGCATCAAGAGTGGTTCGCGGCGATAGACCTGAAGGATGCGTACATTCATGTCTTGATTCTACCTCGACATAGACCCTTCCTGCTGTTTGCATACGAGAGTCAGGCGTATCAGTACAAGGTCCTCCCTTTCGGCCTGTCCTTGTCCCCTCGCATCTTCATGATGGTCGCAGAGGCAGCCCTTGCCCCGTTAAGTGGGCATTCGCATTCTCAACTATCTCTATGATTTGCTAATCCTATTTCACTCTCGGGACATGTTGTGTGCACACAGGGACTTGGTGCTCTCGCACCTCAGCCAATTAGGGCTTCAGGTCAACTGGGAAAAGAGCAAGCTCCTCCCGGTTCAGAGCATCTCTTTCCTCGGTTTGGAGTTGGTCTCTTTGACAGCGCGCCTCAAGAATGAGTGCGCATAGTTGGTATTGGCCTGTTTGAAGGCATTCAAACTGAAAACAGCGGTTCCACTGAAACTCTTTCAGAGGCTCCTGGGGCATATGGTATCCTCAGCAGTGGCCACCGCTCGGGTTGATGCATATGAGACCGCTTCAGCACTGGCTTCAGACTCGAGTCCTGAGATGGGCATGGCGCCGCGGGACACATCGCGTGGTAATCACGCCGGTCTGTCACTGTCTTTTCAGCTCTTGGACCAACCTCTCATTTCTACGGGCAAGTGTTCCCCTAGAGCAGGTCTCCAGGCGCATCGTGGTCATGACAGATGCCTCCAAAACGGTCTGGGGCGCTGTTTGCAATGGGCACACAGCCGCCGGCTTATGGACCGGCCCGCGACTGCATTGGCACATCAACTGCCCCGAGTTGTTGGCAATTCTACTCACCCTGCGGAGGTTCCGGCCGTTGATCCAGGGCAAGCACATGTTAGTTCGGACAGACAACACAGCAACGGTAGCATATGTCAACCGCCAAGGCGGTCTGCGCTCTCATTGTATGTCACAACTCACCCACCGTCTCCTCCTCGGGAGTCAGCAGCACTTCAAGTCGCTGCGAGCCACTCACATCCCGGGCGACCTCAACACTACAGCGGACATGCTGTCACAGCAGGTTACCCTCAGGGGAGAGTGGAGACTCCACCCTCAGGTGGTCCAGCTGATTTGGAGTCGATTCGGACAGGCACAGGTAGACCTGTTCGCCTCCCAAGAATCCTCCCACTGCCCGCTCTGGTACGCCCTGACTGAGCCCGACCGAGGCACCCCTCAGCATAGACGCGCTGGCACACAGCTGGCCTCCTGGCCTACGCAAATATGCATTTCCCCCAGTGAGCCTACGCAAATATGCATTTCCCCCAGTGAGCCTACTTGCACAGACTCTGTGCAAGGTCAGGGAGGACGAGGAGCAGGTTGTCCTGGCAGCACCCTACTGGCCCACCCAGATGTGGTTCTCGGACCTCACGCTCCTCGTGGTTCCAAAGAACCTTGATTGAAAAGTATTTTTATTTTTTTTATTTTTTTGTGGTTGAATGGGGCATGCATACGTTCTTTGGAAATAAATAGGTGTTCTAGTTAAAATGATAACAGCACCTATTTAAAATATTTTATATATAATATACTGTAGATCGCACTATAGTATATATTGAAAACCCTACATTATATGTATTACTATAGCTTTAAATTATCTAGTTATGCTCTAAAGTATAAATGTCTAACATATAATTTATTCATTAATTTTTTCTCAGCAGACTCAGCAAAACTCATTAGAGGAGCAAAGGAAGTCATGTCGTCCTCAGCAGAACTCATCTCACAATGTAGCCAATCAGGTGAGGGACACAGTACAGGAACCATCAGACACCCTAAGACAGAATTCCAAAGTAACCATTCCCAACCCATTTCACATGATGCTGCGTGAGGAGGATCAGAAGCGCCGCAATGTGAATACTCGCTCTGAGAACTAGCTAGAAAACGAGAGACTGAGGAAAGAGCTGGATGAGCTGAAAGAATATGGCAGGAAGTTTCGAGCTAAGCTGGCCCCTGCCTCCACTCACATGCTTCTCTGTGACATCATCAACAAGCGGCCAAATAAGATCCAGCACCAAAAAAATCAAATCCACCCAAATGATCAGGGCCACCATGGAAACCAACACCAACAAGGCACCCCTTCAATTCTGCAGCAACCATTTAGCTTCACTAAAAGAAAGCGAAAGGAACGAGAGAGAAAACTAATGGATGAGCTTAACCTGACGCCCAAAGAAGAACGCCCAGCTCACCTAGTTACCAGCTGTACGGGAAGGTCAGTTTGCACACAAGAGAGCATGAGAATCACAGATACCCAGTACTGCCCCCTAGAATCCCGGAAGACACACTGCAGGATGGAGAGGATGCTGAGAATGAGTATGACAATGAATTGTCCAGGCCACAAAGCACAGACAAATCACTTTGCAACAGCAGCCTCTGTAAATGGAAAAACAAGGGTGCACTTCAGATAGAGGAAGAAATGCAGAAAAAGAGGAATAGAAAGACAGAGACTGGTCTTACATTCATCCCCTACGCAGGGCCAGCCTCTGCCACAGCCAAGAGCTCCCGAACACCTGCAAGAGTGACTACATTAGTGTTTAATTATTGTAGTAAACAATATTACTTATTGACTAAACAAAAGCCTGCAATGGAGAAACATACAATATATCATTAGTCACTATAACTAGCTTTAAAAAAAATTTTCAATGTTAAAATACTTTTTTCCAGTCATTGCTTAACCTCCTGAGACTTGATTGTGACTGTTGTGTGCATTTTGCATTTCCCTTTTTGATTTGCAACTAGTACCACCTAATAAACATGCCAAAAAAATAAATAAAAAAAATGGAACAAATAGTTTTACATATACATTTACATTTACATTTATTCATTTGGCAGACACTTTTATCCAAAGCGACTTACAAAAGAGTAAAATATAAGCGAATCATCTTAAGGAGACAGTGGTATGAAAAGTGCCATATTACAAAGTTTCACTAGCATCAGAATAGTATTCAAAACAGAATAATGATTTTTAAATAACTGGTTGTGAGTGAATAACTGAAGTGCTCATAGAAAAGATGTGTTTTTAGTCATTTTCTGAAGACAGAGAGTGAGTCAGCTTCATGGATGGAGTTGGGAAGGTCATTCCACCAACGTGGTATGATGAAGCTGAAAGTCCGTGAAAGTGTTTTGGTGCCTCTTTGTGTTAGTACAAGGTGATGTTCCTTAACCAACCGCAGGGCACGTAGCTCTGCATAAATGATTTTAGGTATGCTGGAGCAGACCCAGTGACTGTTCTGTATGCCAGCATCAGAGCCTTGAATTTAATATGTGCATCAACCGGCAGCCAGTGGAGAGAGACAAGGAGTGGTGTAACGTGCTCTCTTTGGTTCAGTAAAGACCAGACGTGCTACTGCATTCTGGATCATTTGCAGGGATCTAATTGCACATGCAGGGAGGCCTGCAATGAGAGTGTTACAGTAGTCCAGTCTAGTTATGACAAGTGACTGGACAAGCAATTGTGTGGCATGTTCAGAGAGGAAGGGTCTTATCTTCCTGATATTGTAGAGTGTAAATCTACATGATCTTGTGGTCTTTGAGATGTGGTCTGTGAAATTTAGTCTGTTGTCGATGGTTACCCCTAGATTTCTGACCAATTTGGAAGGCGTTACTGTAGTTGCATCCAGCTGCACAGTGAAGTTGTGTTCAACAGCATGGTTGGATGGAAAAACAAGGAGTTCAGTCTTGACTGGGTTGAGTTGCAGGTGGTGTTCCTTCATCCAGGCCGAGATGTCTGCCAGGCAGGCAGAAACTCAAGCAGTCACTGTGGTGTCGTTGGGCTGGAAAGACAAGTAGAGTTGCATGTCATCAGCGTAGCAGTTGTAAGAGTAACCATGTGCCTGAATGAAGGGTCCCAGTGATGTTGTGTATGTAGAGAAGAGAAGTGGCCCAAGCGCTGATCCCTGAGGTACCCCAGTAAGTAGCTGATGTGGCTTGGATACCTCACCTCTCCAGGCTACCTTGAAGGACATACCTGAGAGATAGGAGTTAAACCAGTCAAGCACAGTTCCTGTGATACCCAGCGAGGAGAGGGTAGAGAGTAAGATCTGATGGTTGACTGTGTCAAAGGCTGAAGAAAGGTCCAGCAGAATCAGGACGGATGATCTGGATTCAGCTTTCACCTGTCTCAACGACTCAGTGACAGACAGCAGGGCAGTCTCGGTAGAGTGTCCACTTTTGAAGCCTGACTGATTGTCATCCAGCAGCTTGTTCTGTGAGAGATAGGCAGAGATTTGATTGCCATGAATGGGATGAGAGAGACTGGTCTGTATGTTCTATTTGTGTGGGGTTAAGTGCGGGTTTCTTCAGCAGCGGGGTTACTCGAGCCTGCTTAAATGTAGTGGGAAAAGTGCCTGTAAGTAGAGATGTGTTAATTATGTGTGTGAGTGCAGGTAGGATGGATGGAGAAATGGCCTGGAGAAGGTGAGAAGGAATGGGGTCAAGGGAACAGGTGGTGGGGTTGTTGGAGAGGAGGAGTTTAGAGACCTCAGTGTCAGTCAGAGGAGAGAACATAGAGACAGAAGAGTTGCATACAGGAGACAGGTGTTTGACAGGGTGTGGTGCTGAGAATGTATTGCTGATGGTTGTAACCTTATTAGTAAAAAATGTGGCGAAGACATCTGCTGTCAGTGATGTGTCAGATGGTGGAGGGGGAGGGCAGAGAAGTGTGTTGAATGATCTAAACAAGCTGCGATGTATGTCTTGGTGTATGTTGAAATCACCAAGAACCACAAGTGGCCTACCATCCTCCGGCAAGGAGGACAGCAGGACATCCAACTCCTCAAGACAGTTTGTCAGCTTTTGTCCTAAAAACTGATGGCAACATATGTGGACAGCGGGACTAATTTGTACAACTGTAAATGATACCAAGCTGTAGAAAGTCTTTTTTTTGTTTTTATCAAATTGTTTAATTATGCTTCTAATACTATGCTATTGGTGTTGGTTATTCATGTTTCTGAGACGTTAAAGATATTACATCAGAAATTTGCATCAATTATTCTGATTCAAAGTAATGGCCAGCATCATCCAATCCCTACCAACCACGTTCAAATAAAATTATGCATTATAAATTCTGAATCTATTTACTGATTACCATTGTCCCATGTCTGCCAAACATGTAGAGTGGTCAAAACATTATCTACAGCCTGAAACTGAACTTTTGGTCAGATTTTATGAGTGAATGCACTTAGCTGCATAGAGAGCTATAGGATACTCCCTATTTAATGAATGACTTAACCTCCAGTGTGCTGTCCGTCTGCACTGGCCTCAGTTTCATTCTAACTCCATATAAAGCCTCTGAAAGCAACATTTTTCAGGTAAGTTTAACCCTTTACTGACAGCCCAGAGTCTTCTGAACTGAGATAAGTCAGTTTAAATGAATTTAAATGATGCGTTGCATATAGCAAAGCAAAAATACAATGTCCATGCATGTGTACACGGGGTCGCACAAGGATAAAGTGCAGAAAGAACTATAAGAATCAGAATCAGAATTAGCTTTATTGCCAAGTATGCTTGCACATACAAGGAATTTGTCTTGGTGACAGAAGCTTCCAGTGCACAAACATTACAGCAACAAGACAGAGATAATAATAAAAAAAATAATACAAATAATGAAAATATATGTATATATAGAAATACACAATAAGACAATATATGTATATGTATGTACAATATACAAATACAAATCTGTTATATACAGATGCAAGGGAATGTATGGCAGAAGAGGTATGGTGTGTTGGATAAATATAAATAGACTAAGACTAATATTGCACTTTATTATTGCTCAGTGGGGCAGTTTTAACTGTTCATGAGATGGATAGCCTGAGGGAAAAAACTATTCCTGTGCCTGACGGTTCTGGTGCTCAGTGTTCTGTAGCGTCGGCCAGAAGGCAACAGTTCAAAAAGGTAGTGGGCAGGGTGAGTGGGGTCCAGAGTGATTTTTCCAGCCTTTTTCCTCACTCTGGAAGTGTATAGTTCATGAAGGGGGGGCAGGGGGCAACCAATAATCCTCTCAGCAGTCCGAACTGTCCTTTGTAGTCTTCTGATGCACCAAACCAGACAGTTACCACAAGTAAGCCATTTGTAGGTTTGTGATTGCCCTGAAAATTGTAAACACTGTGTCTCTTTGGCACTATCAAAAAATTCCTCTGTTTATTTGAGCATCCGACCAACCAGACAGAGCAACACTGACTCAACTAATGGTGTGAATTTGGGGTGGGACTTTCTATTTATCTGATCAATTGCAAAACGGTGAAGGAAAACCTGTTTGAAAACAGTCAGTGGCTTTTGCAATTCCATTTATTGACGCTAGTGGTGTAGAAATAACACACTTTACCAACTATAGAGGTAATGTGTGTGGCAGTGACAGATAATATTAGAGTTCTGGTTTTTCATTGTTTTACTGTTGAAAAAAATATACAAAATATATATAATATTGTGGTGAGCAGGGTAGGGGCAGAGTGGCGGCTGGGCAGAGCAAGGCAGGGAAGATAAGTGGCGAATGAGGTCCACCTGTGTGCCACACCGGTCTTGCGTTCCAGTGAGGGGCGGGAGTATTTAAGGAGAAGAGACAGCAGCAGACGAGAGAGAGAGAGACGCACGAAGCTGTCTGTGTGTGTCTGCGTGTCAGTGTGGTGTTGCTGAAAAGCGAACCTTTTGTGTACTGCTGAAAAGCGGCCTTATTGTGTGCGACACAATAAATACATGTCTACATGTATCAATAAATGTCTACGTGTTTTGTCAAGCCGGCCCCAGCTTCCTCCTTTCCATAATTGTTACAACTATAAAATAAACTGATCATGTAATTGTGTAATGTAATTGATATGATGAATGAATTTTCAGCTGGATTTTAAAAATGCACTCGATAAATGCAAACTGAAATTATATTATGCAAACACAATGACTTTGGCTGACGAGTTCTTTGTAGCTCAACAGCCAAAGGGAAAATGCTAGTTCTTCACTGTTCCCTCAGTTCAGTTTATATATTACTTTGTCAGTTTATAAATGTGCACAATAAAATGTGGTGAATAATATCAGGTCCACTTTCATGCTCTCTGTTTGAAGCACACACTCTTTAGTCTATATCATCAGGCCTCAGTCCACAATTCCTGAAAGTATGTCTGACATATGGAATGGCATCCTGCAGGAACCACTCTCTCCTGTACAGAACCAGCATCATGTCCAGCAGCAGACTGTGCTCTCTTCTCCTGTAGAGCCAAACTGAACCAAACCCACAACATTAAGTGTGACAGGCAACTTAAAACTCCAGTTCTTCTGTGACGCCATGCAAGGAGCAGACGTGTGAGCGACGAGCTCTGCGCACTTTGCTGAATTTTCGATTATTTTCATGTTATAATCTGGTGAATTTTGAAATACCCAGTTACACATTTGTCCTTTGTTGCAAAACATGGCAAAGAAGTCAAAATCCTCAGGCTCTGGAGACATTAAAAGACACTTACGTGTTCAGGATGAAAGCCCGACAAGCCTAAAGACCGGGGACTCGATTTAGATGGCGCGGTGGGAGAGGAGATCCAGCGTCAGTTGTCCAACATGTCGGTGATGTTGACGAAGATTCTTACTGACTTGGAGGATCTCGCTGTAATACGTCGATTGATTACGGCAATGGAAATAAAATTCTCTGAGTTAGGTACAAGAGTGACTGATGTTGAAAAAACGAATCGATTTTCTGGAATCTTCGGAGAGGGAATT
The DNA here is from genome assembly GCF_019703515.2 of Myxocyprinus asiaticus. Classification (NCBI taxonomy): domain Eukaryota; kingdom Metazoa; phylum Chordata; class Actinopteri; order Cypriniformes; family Catostomidae; genus Myxocyprinus; species Myxocyprinus asiaticus. Next base: position 31,846,317 of record NC_059360.1, read on the forward strand.
AACCGCTAATCCACCCACGACCAAAGTTGATTTGGAACATCTCCTTGAAAAGCAGGAAATTCCTAGACGATTTTTTCCCGAGTCTGCTCGACATAACAGGCCACAAGCTGGAAGTCGAGCGAGCTCACAGAGTGCCGGCTCACAGATCTGCTGAGGGAGATCCGATCGATTCTGGCCAGATTTCTGAGATCATCCAATAAAGATCTTGTGTTGCGCCAGGCAAGGAGCAAAGGGAAGCTTTCTTGGAAGAACCATAATATTTTCTTGTTCCCGGACTTTGCGAGTTCGACAAGAGAGAAACGTGATCGGTTCAAGGAATGCAAGAAACTCTTACATCAGAAAAAGATCTCGTTTGCTCTGATGTTTCCTGCCAAACTGAGAATAGAAACGAAGGTCGGTCGCAAAGTATTCACATATCCAAATCAGGCAATATCTTTTATAGAATCAATGTCTGAGTAAACCATTGGATGTTTCTCATGTGAGTGAGCCTGACTCGCTGTACTTACTCTTGAGGAAGCTGGGCGACATTTTGGGTTTTTTGCGTTGGCTCCGACTAGTGGCTGGAGCTTGTTTTGTGAATAACACTTTTCCTTAAAGAAACTTTTGCATTGATGAAAGATTACTTTTGCATTGAAGTTCCCGGACAGATTGAGAGTGGACATTACGGATGACCACAAAATATCTACATGCTCACACAAAGGATGTCTTTTATAAAGTTGACGGATTGTGTAAATCATGGTATATACGTTTATGCGGCCTCTGAGTGAATTGACTTGACCATCCGGGGAACCAGGATGCCGGTTTTGTTTCTTTTTGTATTGGTTCCGCCTAGTGGCTGGAGCTTGTTCTATTGAATAACACTCCTTTGGAACAGCTGTGGATTAATCTGTTCTTTCTTCGTGCTTATTCCTCCTGCTGGCTGTAGTTTGTTTTGTTGAGTGTTTTTTACGAGACATTGGAATGATTACGTCATCCATTGAACTCATTACAGCTGGTTCACTGAACATTTGTTTGTCTGTCCGAGGAATCTGAATGGTTTTATATCAGCTGGAATTTGTTTTGTGGATGATCACACCATTGAGACAGTTCTGTGAATTAATCTACACATTCTTTGTGTTCATGCTTCCTATTTGCTGGGTTTATTTTACAAAGTATTTTCTGTTATGTAATTTGTGATGTAAAATTGAGCAATCCGATGGCAAAGTTGTCGTGGGTGCTCGTGGGCGTTCATGGACTTTTTGAGTTTTAAGGGATTGTCGCCGGTTGGCGCTGTCGTGTGCGGGGTTAATGTGCACGTTTTTCTTTTTTCTGTTTGTTTTGTTTGGGGGGATGTTTGGGGGTTGATTGTTTCACTAATGGGGAATGTGGTCTGTATAATTTTGTTTTTCACACACAATTTTTTTTTTTTATTATATCAATATGTCAGTTGTTAATATGAGTGTACTATCTCTCTCCACATGGAATGTAAATGGGTTGGGGCACCCCATAAAAAGAAGGAAGGTTATTTCTTTTCTTAAACGTAAGAAATATGATATAGTGTTTCTTCAAGAAACACATCTCTCCCCGCAGGAAGCTGAAAAATTTGGGAAGATATGGGGTGGACATGTTTTCTTTAGTGCTGGCTCAAGTAAGAGCAAGGGAGTCATTATATTGATTAATAAACATCTACAATTCAAATGTCTCAAACAGACTAAAGATAAATTACGAAGAGTCATTATTGTGTTAGTTGAAATTCAAGGGCAAAGACTGATTTTGGCTAATATTTACGCACCTAACGCTGATGATCAAGGCTTTTTATAGATCTTGAAGGGATGTTGCAAGCCGCTGGCACCCCTCATGATATAATATTGGGAGGAGACTTTAATCTTTTGATGGACCCAGTCCTTGATCATAGTGAAGCAAAAGTGTGTAAACCCCCTAGAGCAACATTGGCGCTTCACAGGATGTGTAAAAATCTTGGTCTTATGGATATTTGGAGACTTTTGAACCCATCTGGTAGGGACTATACATGTTTTTCATCAGTCCATAAGATTTATTCTAGAATAGATTTTTTTTATATATATCCAAATCCCTTATATCATCTCTTGCAGATTGCTCAATTGGAAACATTTTAGTCTCAGATCACGCCCTGGTGAGTTTAGAGGTGATGCCACATATAGAGAAAAAGAAATCATACAGTTGGCGCCTTAATGTTAAAGACTGAAATCAATGTTTATACAGAGACCAACTGGTCCTCGGTATCCTCTGTGGGTGTGGCTTGGGAGGCACTTAAGGTGGTTTTTAGGGGTTGGATCATACAGTATCCCTTATTCATCAAAACATCCAAAGCACGAGAACTCGTGGAGTTGGAAGAGAATATTAAAAGGGCAGATGCAGAGCTGAAACGCCGTATGTCAGCTGATGGCCTCAGAGAATTGACCAAATTGAAATATAGATATAATACTATTTTGTCACGGAAAGTGGAGTTTTGGTTATTCAGGGCAAGACAGTTATACTTTGAGTCGGGTGACAAAGCAGGGAAGCTTTTGGCTAGATATATAAAGCAGAGAGAGTCTCTTTCTATCATTCCCTCAGTGAAATCTGCTGGTTGTGAAATTTTTACTTCAGCCATTGATATTAATAATGCCTTTAAAGAGTTCTATATTGATCTTTATAGTTCCACATCTTTGTCTACTGATGAAGATATTAGAAACTTTGTGGAACCATTAGATCTTCCTAAACTGACGATTGAGCAAAAAAAATTCTCTTGATTCTGAGATAACCTTGGAGGAGCTTGATGAGGTAATTAAGTCCCTACCTACAGGCAAAGCTCCGGGGCCAGATGGTTTTGCCGCTGAATTTTTTAGATATTATGCTACAGAACTGGCTCCACTTTTGTTAGAAGTTTATACCGAATCATTAAAGAATGGAAAGCTTCCGCCAACCATGACACAAGCCCGGATCAGCCTGATTCTTAAAAAAGACAAAGATCCAAGTGAGTGTAAAAGTTACCGTCCAATCTCTCTGATCCAACTAGATGTAAAAATATTGTCAAAAATTCTGGCTAATCGATTAAGTAAAGTTATGACATCTCTTATACATATAGATCAGGTGGGGTTTATTCGAGGCCGTAGCTCTTCTGATAACATCAGGCATCTCATCAATATTATGTGGTCAGTGGCGAATGATCAGTCTCCGGTTGCTACCATCTCACTTGATGCCGAAAAGGCATTTGATATGGTAGAATGGAATTATCTTTTTAAGATTTTGGAAATGTATGGGTTTGGGAGTACATTTATTGGTTGGATTAAGTTACTTTATAAACACCCTGTAGCAGCGGTACAAACAAATGGATTCATTTCAGATTATTTTACTCTGGATAGGGGAACTCGGCAGGGCTGCCCTCTTTCCCCTTTATTGTTCTGTCTTGCCCTGGAACCATTAGCAGCCGCGATAAGAAAGGAGGATGATTTTCCAGGGGTGGGAGGTGTGGTGCATAAACTTCTGCTTTACACAGATGATATTTTATTATTTGTCTCTGAACCTACAAGATCTATGCCTTGCCTCCACAGAATTATTAATTCCTTTTCCAAGTTCTTAGGATACAAAGTTTATTGGTCTAAATCCGAAGCTTTGTCTCTGACAGCATACTGTCCAGTAACAGCTTTCCAGCCGGGCGCCTTCCAATGGCCCAAACAGGGCATTAAGTATTTGGGGATTTTATTCCCATCAAATTTGTCTGATTTAGTTAGTCAATTTTGACCCTTTAATAAAAAGATTTTTGAGCGATGTGGGCAGGTGGGATTCATTACATTTATCTATGATTGGGAAGGTTAATGTTATTAAAATGAATTGTATTCCAAAATTTAACTACCTGCTACAGTCCCTACCTGTAAATGTCCCCCTCTCTTATTTCAAGCAATTCGATAGCATAGCGAAGTCCTTCATTTGGAATAGTAAACGTCCCAGATTGCATTTTAATAAGTTACATAGGCCGATTGACAAAGGTAGGCTAGGCCTACCCAAGATTTTGTTTTATTACTATGCGTTCAGTCTCAGACATTTGGCTCATTGGTCGCTTCCACCTGAAAGAGCCCCTCCCTGGTTTGTTATTGAACAGGCAGTTCTTGCCCCTATTTCGCCGTTACAAAGCATCTCTATCAAACTTATTGGAAAAGTTAAGTTACATCCTGTTATTTCGCATTTACACTTGGTATGGACTAAAGTGTCCAGATTATTTAAATTGGACACTTATTTAAATGTTGCCTCGAGCATATGGCAGAACCCAAGATTGTGTATTGGCAAGTCCCCTTTCTGCTGGCCAGAGTGGATTGTGAGGGGGGTTGCTACTCTCGGTGACCTATATGAAAGTGGTGTGTTGAGATCGTTTGAAAACTTGGTCCAACATTTTGGGATCCACAGACCTCAGTTTTATAGGTATTTACAATCGCGCCACCTGCTTTGTACTATTTTGGGGAGTAGCACACACCCCCCTGAGGAGGCAGATGCTTTGGGAGAGGTGATTGCGGCTTTTGGAAAAGGTCATGAGGCATCAGTGTAATACTCCCTGTTAATTCAGAGTATGGGAGATGGAACTTTAACTTCTATTAAGAAATTATGGGAGAAAGATTTGAATTTGGTATTGGAGGATGGAGTGTGAACTAAGATTCTGAAAAATGTCAAGTCTGCATCTAGAGATGCAAGGGTTCGCCTTATGCAATTTAAGATTTTACAAAGACTTTATTGGACCCCCTCTAGATTATACAGGCTTGGTCTTAAAGACACCCACATGCTGGCAATGCCAGTCAGAAGTTGGAGACATAGCCCATGTTTTTTGGGGATGCGTTAAGATCCAAGATTTTTGGTTAAAGGTTCAGAATTATTTGCGTGACATTCTGGACACTCAAGTTTTACTTCGCCTCACACTTTGCATTTTGGGGCGATGGGGAAGTTATAAATTCGGGTGACAAATATATAAAAAATTGGGTTCTGACTAGCGTGATGATCGGTAGACAAATTATTTTAATTATACAGTATATATATATATCTATATCTATATCTATCTATCTATCTATCTATCTATCATATATATATATATATATATATATATATATATATATATATATATATATATATATATATATATATATGAAACAGAATATATGGAATCACATTATATTATTTACAACCCTTCCTCCCGAACATTAACCACCCCACCCCACAACACAAACAGATACCCCAGTGGTCAAATACAATTGACAAAGACACACAAACAAACAATAAAACAGAAAAAATATTTAGAAATACATTCAAAAAAGTATATGTTCAAAAACAAAAAGGCTACAACATACACATATAAAACAACATGTCTCCCTCCAATGCCCCTCCCCGAGAGCCCTCCAAAAAGACCAGATAGCTGCCCCACCTCCTTATGAACATATCCATGTTGCCTAGCCTTCTATAAGACAACTCTTCCCAAGCTGCCACCCTGCCCATCTCCTCACACCACTCACGAAACGAGGGGGTTCCAGCTGACTTCCATCCTCTAAGGATAACCTGTCTGCCCTCCATAACACCGGCCAGGATCCAATTCTTCATGTACTTATCTCCTATATCAATGACCGCCCCTCCCCCAAAATACAGAGCCTGGGGCAAAAGGAGATCCGAGTACCCAGTACGTTGGCCATAAAATTCCGGACCCTCAACCAGAACTCCTGTATCTTACGACACCCCCAAAAAACATGGGTTGGTGCCTCCATCTTCTAAATGGCATTGCCAGCAGGTGGGTGTGTCCTTAAGACCAAGCCTATACAATTTAGAAGGGGTCCAATAAAATCTATGTAGAATCTTAAATTGCATAAGGCGCATCCTTGCATCTCTAGATGCAGACTTGACGTTTTTAAGAATCTTAGCCCACACTCCCTCCTCCAAAAACAAATTTAAATCTTCCTCCCATAATCTTTTCAGGGAATTTAAAGCTCCGTCCCCCAGACTCTGAATTAGCAGGGAGTAATACACTGATGCCACGTGACCTTTTCCAAAAGCAGTAATCACCACTCCCAGAGTATCTGCTGCACTAGGGGGGTGCGTGCCACTCCCAAAAACAGTGCAGAGTAGGTGGCGCAGCTGTAAATACTTATAAAATTGAGATCTGGGAATCCCAAAATTTTGAACCAAATTTTCAAAAGGTCTCAATACTCCACTCTCATATAGGTCACCGAGTGTATTAACCCCCCTCACAATCCAATCTTACCAACAGAAAGGGGACTTATTAATGCATAGTTTAGGGTTCTGCCATATGCTCGAGGCTACGTTTAAATAAATATCCGAATTAAACACTCTGGACACTTTTGTCTATATCGAGTGTAAATGCAAATAACGGGGTGTGACTTAACTTCTCTGATTAATTTGATCGAAAGGCTATGCAGAGGCAAGATAGGGGCAAGAGCTTCCTTTTCAATACAAAACTAGGGAGGTGCTCTCTCAGGTGGAAGTGACCAATGAGCCAAATGTCTGAGACCGAATGCATAATAATAAAACAAAATCTTGGGTAGGCCTAACCCACCTTTGTCAATCAGCCTATGTAACTTATTGAAATTTAACCTGGCACGCTTACCATGCCAAATGAAGGACTTCGCTATGCTATCAAATTGCTTGAAATAAGAGAGGGGGGCATCTATAGGGAGAGATTGTAAAAGGTAGTTGAATTTTGGAATGCAATTCATTTTAATTACATTAACCTTCCCAATCATCGATAAATGTAATGAAGCCCACCTGTCTACATCATTCAAAAACCTTTTTATTAAGGGATCAAAATGAACTCTGACTAAATCAGACAAATTTGCTGGGAATAAAATTCCCAAATACTTAATGCCCTGTTTGGGCCACTGGAAGGCGCCCGGCAGGAAGGCCGTTACTGGACAGTATGCTGTCAAAGCCAAAGCTTCGGATTTAGACCAACTGACTTTGTATCCTGAGAACTTGGAAAAGGAATTAATAATTCTGTGGAGGCAAAGCATAGATCTAGTGGGGTCAGAGACAAATAATAAAATATCATCTGCTTAAAGCAGAAGCTTATGCGCCATCTCCCGCAATCACCCCTGGAAAATCATCCTCCTTTCTTATCACTGCTGCTAATGGTTCCAGGGCAAGACAGAACAATATTGGGGAAAGAGGGCAACCCTGCCGGGTGCCTCTATTCTAAAATAATCTGAAATTAATCCATTTGTTTGTACCGCTGCTACAGGGTGTTTATAAAGTAACTTAATCCAACCAATAAATGTACTCCCGAACCCATACATTTCCAAAATCTTAAAAAGATTATCCCATTCTACCATATCAAACGCCTTTTTGGCGTCAAGTGAGATGGCAGCGACCGGAGACTGATCATTCGCTACTGACCACATGATATTGATGAGAAGCCTGATGTTATCAGAAGAGCTGTGGCCCCGAATCAACCCCACCTGATCTATATGTATAAGAAATATACCTTACTTAATCGGTTAGACAAAATTTTTGACAACATTTTTACATCTAGTTAGATCAGGGAGATTGGACGGTAACTTTTACACTCGCTTGGATTTTTGTCCTTTAAAAGAATCAGACTGATCTGGGCTTGTGTCATGGTTGGAGGAAGCTTTCCATTCTTTAATGATTCGGTATAAACTTCTAACAAAAGTGGAGCCAGTTCTGTAGCATAGGATCTAAAAAATTCTGCAGCAAAACCATCTGGCCCCGGAGCCTTGCCAGTAGGTAGGGACTTAATTACCTCGTCAAGCTCCTCCAAGGTTATCTCAGAATCAAGAGTGTTTTTTTGCTCAGTCTTCAGTTTAGGAAGATCTAATGGTTCCACAAAGTTTCTAATATCTAATAAAGGCATTATTAATATCAATGGCTGAGGTAAAAATTTGATTAGCAGATTTCACTGAGGGAATGGTAGAAAAAGACTATCTCTGCTTTATATATCTAGCCAAAAGCTTCCCTGCTTTGTCCCCTGACTCAAAGTATGACTGTCTTGCCCTGAATAACCAAAACTCCACTTTCTGCGACAAAATAGTATTATATCTGTATTTCAATCGGGTCAATTCTCTGAGGCCATCAGATGACATACGGCGCTTCAGCTCTGCCTCTGCACTTTTAATATTCCCTTCCAACTCCACGAGTTCTCGTGCTTTGGATTTTTTGATGAATGAGGCATACTGTATGATCCGACCCCTAAGAACCGCTTAAGTGCCTCCCAAGCCACGCCCACAGAGGATACCGAGGACCAGTTGGTCTCCATATAAACACTGATTTCAGTCTTTAACATTTGTTGGAAATCAGGATTTTGCAAAAGGGATACATTAAGGCGCCAACTATATGATTTCTTTTTCTCTATATGTGGCAACACCTCTAAACTCACCAGGGCGTGATCTGAGACTAAAATGTTTCCAATTGAGCAAACCGCAACAGATGAAATGAGGGATTTGGATATATATATATATATATATATATATATATATATATATATATATATATAAAATCTATTCTAGAATAAATCTTATGGACTGATGAAAAAATGTATAGTCCCTAACAGATGGGTTCAAAAGTCTCTAAGATTTTTACACATCCTGTGAAGCGTCAATGTTGCTCTAGGGGGTTTACACACTTTTGCTTCACTATGATCAAGTCCATCAAAAGATTAAAGTCTCCTCCCAAAATTATATCATGAGGGGTGCCAGCAGCTTGCAACATCTCTTCAAGATCTATTAAAAAAGCCCTGATCATCAGCGTTAGGTGTGTAAATATTAGCCAAAATCAGACTTTGCCCCTGAATTTCTGCTAAAACAATAATGACTCTTCCTAATTTATCATTAAACTGTTTGAGAAATTTGAATTGTAAATGTTTATTTACCAATATAATGACTCCCTTGCTCTTACACTAAAGAAAACTTGTCCACCCCATATCTTCCCAAATTTTTCAGCTTCCTGCATATTTCTTACGTTTAAGAAAATAAATAACCTTCCTTTTTTTTTATGGGGTTATAAAAGCATTTTAACTAGCAAGCACTTCGCAGTCATTTTTTTTAAATGTAAAGTGTGTTAGATGTTAGTTTAACAACATTACCGCTCAGAGTTTCATGTAAGAAAAAACAACAGTTTTAGTGTTCTAATTATATAATTATTATGTTTCTATGGCCATGCAGAGCATGCAGCGCATCCTTTGAATTGACTAGCATGATCGGTCACCACATATAGAAGCTTAAAAACAACATTTCTTGTTTGAATTTCATGATAACATTTACATGGTTTGAAAGCTGAAAATAAAAATGACATAAAACACAAAACATATTACCTTTTGGGGATTCAAGACGACTGTGAGGTTGTACACTGGCGGCCAAAAGTTTGGAATGATGTACAGATTTTGCTCTTATGGAAAGAAATTGGTACTTGGCTTTCAGCTGATCACAATGTATAGTCAGGACATTAATAATGTGAAAAATTACTATTACAATTTGAAAAAAAATTTCAGAACTTCTTCAAAGAGTTCTCATCAAAAAATCCTCCATGTGCAGCAATGACAGCTTTGCAGATCCTTGGCATTCCAGCTGTCAGTTTGTCCAGATACTCAGGTGACATTTCACCCCACGCTTCCTTTAGCACTTGCCATAGATCTGTCTTGTCGGGCACTTCTCACGCACCTTACAGTCTAGCTGATCCCACAAAAGCTCAATGGGGTTAAGATCCATAACACTCTTTTCCAATTATCTGTTGTCCAATGTCTGTGTTTCTTTACCCACTCTAACTTTTTCTTTTTGTTTTTCTGTTTCAAAAGAGGCTTTTTCTTTGCAGTTCTTCCCATAAGGCCTGCACCCCTGAGTCTTCTCTTTACTGTTGTACATGAAACTGGTGATAAGCGGGTAGAATTCAATGAAGCTGTCAGCTGAGGACATGTGAGGCATCTATTTCTCAAACTAGAGACTCTGATGTACTTAACCTCTTGTTTAATTGTGCATCTGGCCTTCCACAGCTTCTTCTATCATTGTTAAAGCCAGTTGTCCTTTGTCTTTGAAGACTGTAGTGTACACCTTTGTATGAAATCTTCACTTTTGTTTGGCAATTTGAAGCATTGTACAGCCTTCATTCCTCAAAACAATGATTGACTGATGAGTTTCTAGAGAAAGCTGTTTCTTTTTCTGCCATTTTGGACCTGATATTGACCTTAAGACATGCCAGTCTATTGCATTCTGTGGCAACTCAAAAACAAACACAAAGACAATGTTAAGCTTCATTTAATGAACCAAATAGCTTTCAGCAGTGTTTGATATAATGGCAAGTTACTTTCTAGTATATAATTAGCAATTTAGCATGATTACTCAAGGATAAGGTGTTGGAGTGATGGCTGCTGGAAATGGGGCCTGTCTAGATTTGATCAAAAATTACTTTTTTCAAATAGTGATGGTGCTGTTTTTTACATCAGTAATGTCCTGACTATACTTTGTAATCAGTTGAATGCTACTTTGGTGAATTAAAGTACCAATTTCCTTCCAAACAGCAAAATCTGTACATTATTCCAAACTATTGGCCGTCAGTGTGTTATTTTAAAACATTTTAAGAATTTTAATTTGTAAATTTGTTCTCAAAAACAATTTTTAGAAAAAAGATAACTTTTTTTTATGGTAGTTAAGAAGAATTTTCTTCTTAAGAACATTTCGTGAATCCAGCCCCTGGTGTTACAACTAGGCTTTTTGAATATCTTGACCAGTAGACTTCCTCAATTAACTAGCATTACTGGAGGGAAAACAATGGTTGACCAGCTTCACCAGTTAAGTTTTACTGGTGAACATGGCTATGTTGCTCCACCAGCTGGACCAGCACTAAACCACCACTAACTAGCATAAAGACCAGCATGGGAATTGCATGCTGGTTCAGCTGGTCTTTACAGCAGGGAAGCTGTGTGTGATCTGTACCTGCTGGTTGTTACGGAGACACAAGCAAGCTGGCTGTTTTTCTCTCTGGTGCTGTTGAGCTGGGCATGCAGTTCCTGGGTCAGTCTCTCTCTCTCTCTCTCAGAGTGCAGTGAATGTGACAGCATCCTCTCCCTCTCACGACAAGTGGACACCTCTGCTCTCAGACCCTCAGCTTCTGTTTGCAAACACACCTACATGACAGGCAGAGACATTTCAGCACTGATCTTTGTATTCTACACAATTCTCAGAATAAAAAATGTTTTTACACCTACAATTTGCCTTTTAAACTGATGGTTGACATTGGACATGGAAACAATCAAGTGGTGTCTCCAGGCCTTTATGATCTAAAAGAGATTCCTTTACAGAAAAAATTAACATGATATAACCCAGCACTTTTACAATGCATATAAAGGGATAGTTCATCCAAAAATGTTAATGAGTAAATTCTGAGTTAAAAAATAATTTACTCATCCTTATATTTTAAACCTGCATGATTTTCTTCTGTAGAAAACAAAAGGAGATCTTGGGCAGAGTAAAAGCAATAAATGCGATTTTTTTGTTTCACAGTAGAAAGTCAGTGATATGGTTTTGGAACAATACAAGGGGGAGAAAAAGATGACAGAGTTTTTCTTTTGGGGCAAACAAACCTTTTTAAGTTTGTTGCTCTGATGTAGTGGTCCCTCTGCAGTCTGTAAAGTTTCAGACTGTTTAAAACATTCCTATTAAAAACATTCACTTGCATTGAATGCACCTACAAAGCTGAGATATTATTCAAAAAATCTTTGTTTGTGTTCAGCAGAAGAAAGAAAATCATACACTGGGATGGCATGAGAGTGAGAATATAATGAAATTATTTTCCTTTTTGGGTGAACTAGAGTATCCCTTTAAATTGAAGTGTATGTGTACATTAGTACATGGGTTGTATATTCTTGAAGTGGGAGGTGTGTGTATACCTGTTCAGGTGTGTAATATAACTGAGATGTGTATATGGGTCATGGAGGAACAGCCATGGCTCTAGAGGCAAACTGCAGAAAGTTGAGAGTTTGAGATATTGAAGATGACCTCGGCAACACTCACCACTAAACACGTCCGGCAGTTCCCTCCCAAACTAAACCAGACAGCAAAATACACAGAAAACACAAAAACATTAAACATTTTTTCACAAGTGAAAAAAAGTGATTGTGATGATAAAGATGCTCACCAGTCTTTCAAAGCTTGGGTTAGTTTGGATTCTCTGTATGGGACATGTTGGGCAAAAATCACCTAGGAAAGAAAGAAAGAAAAAATGCTAACATATTACATTTACACATTAGTTAACAACATTAGTTAACATGAACTAACAATGAACAATACTTTTACAGCATGGTTAATGTTAATTTCATCATATACTAACACATCAAAAGTTTTATATGTTAACATTAGTTAATGCACTAAGAACTAACATGAACTAACAATGAACAACTGTATTTTTATTAACTAACATTAACAAAGATTAATAGATGCTGTAAAAATTACATATTGTTGGTTGTTAGTTCATGATACCTAATTCATTAACTAATGTTAACAAATGGAACCTTATTGTAAAGTGATACCGAAGATAGATTCTACTACCAGTCAAAGTTTGTAAATGTTTAAATTAGTTAATGCTTTTCATTTCACATGATCTTAAAAACTTTTTTTTTTTTTTTAATCTTCAAGGTTATTCTTAAATGGTTGAAAATCATTTTCTGGCCAAATATTAATTGTGCCAACTTAATTTTAAATGTAACTAAAAAAATAAAAATAAAAAAACCATTTGCATGACGATTTGTACCAGATAGTAAAGGAAAAGCTGCCAATAAAATTATCAGCATACATGGGAACTTCAATATTGTTTAAAAGCATCCCAAGTGGATACCTCAGGTTAGTTGAGATTACTTTACTGCTATTCAAAAATGTGGTAAATTGTAATAAAGTCCCATGAGTAGGTGGAACCAAACTTTTGGTTGTGTATTACAGGGAAGAAGAGGCCCCCATATTATCTAACTAGGCTAATATTCTCCTGAAATTATTTTCTCTGTGTTAGATGTGACATGACATCTTCCCCCTATCTCCAATTCCATAAATGGAAAGATATTTAACCCTATATATCATATTATATCATATCAACGCCACCACGTTGATATGATTAACCATTAGAGTTCATGAGACACTCAAAACATAACCTGCTCTTCAAAATGGTCTTGAATCTGACCGGGAAAATAGTGATAATAAGAAAGAGCACACTTTTTTTTCCCTAACATGTCAGAGGTTTTACAAACATTTCAGGGAGAATTTCAGCATTTTAGCCTCTTGCAGGTTTTCATTTGTGCCGCTGAACGTTCTCTTCATATCAGGAGCAGCAAATCTATGACACTGATGCAACAATGGGAAACAAAGAAAAGGAAAAAATCTTAGGTTTATATTTGGGTCACTTAAACTTGTTTATTTCTATCACAACATGGGAGTACAGTGTAATTACAGTGTAATTACAATGTACAGAAACAAATTTTAAGGGTGCTTGAGATACTCTTATGTTTGTGAGTTCAATTCTGTGTGTTGCCACACTGGTGTATACATATTATCAATCATGTACACACACGTTTCCATTACTTTTCTTTCACATCTATTACTCACAGCCCTCAATACATTTGTTAAGAAGATGAACAACCAATTGACTCTAAACCACAAAGAAATGATGTTGCATTAAATATTGTTCCTGTGAGATGGTTACAACAGAGTCAACAGAGCCCCAGTGCTATTAGAATGATCTGACTCATACAGACACATTTCAGGGTAACACATAAACTTACTTTTCCTGAGTTTGCCAGATCCACCAAAATAGAGCAACAATCATGAGAGTCTTGTAAATCTTTGTTAATTCATACACAAATATGGTGCTTACAACAAGTATGCCAAGAATGTGTATGGCATACTAGGAATACCTAATATTTCAGTTATGCTAAAAGGAGTGCGTTCAGCTTAACAGAGTGAATTTGCTGGCTGTCAAGCCTCCCTCTGCAACCATAAAATATACATGCACACAAAGGGAGATGATTGGTTAATCAGATTTATATTAATAGAATAATTACACTCTTACATTGCATTTGCAACATACCCCTGCAGAGGGTTTCGGGGAGACCCTGTGGGAGATTCTGGTATGTTCATATCTCTCTACAATAACATTCAGACCCCAGGCAGAGGTTCCAAGAGCTGACTAATGCATAGGGGGTTGACTGGGGGGAGTTATTGACCGAAGGATGGACTGAGTTACCATTAAAAACAAGTCAAAGTGTAATTGAGTGTGAATGTACCTCTCCTGAAACATCTCCAGTATGATATGTTTATGTTCCAAATGAAATAAGATGATAAAAAGCATGGCAACAGTGCAAAACCATAATTCATAAACAGACTCCTTTTTACAGGAACACTCACTGAAGACATTGTTTCTTAGAAAAAGAAGAAAAAAACATATACCAGGGGACTGGACCATTGTGTTAAAGACCACAGTGTTGAATACAGTGTGGGATCTGCTTGGAAAATCTCACTTTGAGATTCCTATGGCATTTCAGAAAGGTATGGTAAATGAGTTTGAATTTAACAAAGCAACAGAGAACAAACAAAATCATCGCTCTGACTAAAATGAAGTCATCATATTTCAGGTTAAATGGAAATTCTTCTTCTACCTGTGTGCCTGAGGGCGGAGCCATGACTGTGCACCTGTAGCAAATCATGGGCGGAGCTCACTTCCACCTTAGTCAGCCCATCCAGATGCACCACCTTTTCACAGTCACGCACCCAGATCACCTCGCTCCATTTCGGATCCTGAAGAGGTGAAAGAGAAAGAGAGAGAGCCTCGAAACACCTGCAGATCAACATCAAAAGTTTATCTTTTTCAAGCTCTTTTAATTTCCTAAAGCCTTGAAATATATAGAAATGTAACAATTTATCGGCATTCAGAGAATGCACTTCAAAATTTATCTGATATACTTTACATAATAATAAGAATCAGGCTTTATGGGGAGTAAAAGGATTAATGTCACTAATTCATCACAGTAATGCTTTCATTGTTGATATATTTTCATTGAAGATGTGGTAAAAAGACACTCTGATTTTGCAGTGAGATGCCTTGGGGGCTGGATTATTTCCGATTAAGGATTGTACAAGGATGTGGAAAGCATGCTAAAGAATAAGTATAGTTGCGGTGCAATAAATAAGCAGTGGAACTTTGCTTACTGTGATTTATTTTACCTAATCAAAACAATGAGAAATGCGAGCTGTAATTTTATAAATATTCCACACATAAGGTTGCTCCTGGAGTAAAAACAAGATCCTGTGACTGACTGGTTTTACACCCAAATCATCCAGATGTGTATGACTTTCTTTCTTCTGCTGAACACAAATTAAGATTTATAGAAAAATATCTCAGCTCTGCTGGTCCTCTCAATGCAAGTAAATGGTGCCCAGAAATCTGAACATCCAAAAAGCAGCTAAAAGCAGCATTAAAGTAATCCAGCAGTGCAATGCATAAAATCATTCAGATAAAGGTCAGGAACTTGAGTTAATGATCAACCATCAAAATGGGGAAAAAATGTGACCTCAGTGATTTCAACCGTGGCATGATTGTTGGTGCCAGACAGGCTGGTTTGAGTAGTTCTGTAACTGCTGATCTCCTGAGATTTTCACACACAACAGTCTCTAGAGTTTACTCAGAATGGTGCCAAAAACTAAAAACATCCAGCGAGTGGCGGTTCTGCAGATGGAAATGCCTGGTTGATGAGAGAGGTCAACCGAGAATAGCCAGACTGGTTCAAGCTGACAGAAAGGCTACGGTAACTCAGATAACCACTCTGTACAATTGTAGTGAGCAGAATAGTATCTCAGAATGCACAACACGTCGAACCTTGAGATGGATGGGCTACAACAGCAGAAGACCACATTGGGTTCTGTCAGCCAAGAACAGAAAGCTGAGGCTGCAGTGGGCACAGGCTCACTAAAACTCGACAGCTGAAGACTGGAAAAACATTGCCTGGTCTGATGAATCTCAATTTCTGCTGAGGCACACAGATGGTGGGGTTAGAATTTGTCACCAACAGCATGAATCCATGGACCCAAACTGCCTTGTGTCAACAGTCCAGGCTGGTGGTGGTGGTGTAATGGTATGGTGAATGTTTTCTTGGCACAGCTTGGGCCCGTTAATTCAAACCAATCATCGCATGAATGCCACAGCCTATTTGAGTATTGTTGCTGGCCATATCCCTTCATGTCCACAATTTACCCATCTTCTAATGGCTACGTTCAGCATGACAATGCACCATGTCACAAAGCAAATGTTGTCTCAATCTAGTTTCATTTACAAGACAATGAGTTCATTGTTCTTCAGTGGCCTTCTCAGTCACCTGAATCCAACAGAACACCTTTGGGATGTGGTAGAATGGGAGATTCGCAGCATGAATGTGTAGCTGACAAATCTGCAGAAATTGCGTGATGCAATCATGTCAACATGGACCAGAATCTCAAAGGAATTTTTCCAACATCTTGTGGAATCTATGCCACAAATAATTTAGGCTGTTTTGAGAGCAGAGGCCCTACTAGTATAGTGTTCCTAATAAAGTGCTCAGTGAGTGTAGATGGGCGTTATAAACCAGGTAGGTAGTAAAATAACAATTCAGTTTCTTTATTTTTTATTTCTTTCTTTTTTTTAAATCCCCTTTTCTCCCCAATTTGTAATGTCCAATTCCCACTACTTAGTATGTCCTTGTGGTGGCACAGTTACTCACCTCAATCTGGGTGGTGGAGGACAAGTCTCAGTTGCCTCCGCTTCTTAGACCGTCAATCTGTAGATCTTATTACGTGGCTCGTTGTGCATGACACCGCGGAGACTCCCAGCATGTGGAGGCTCATGCTACTCTCCACGATCCACGCACAATTTACCACATGCCTCATTGAGAGCAAGAACCACTAATTGTGACCATGAGGAAGTTACCCCATGTGACTCTACCCTCCCTAACAACCGGGCCAATTTGGTTGCTTAGGAGGCCTGGCTGGAGTCACTCAGCACACCCTGGATTTGAACTCGCAACTCCAGTGGTGGTAGTCAGCGTCAATACTCGCTGAGCTACCCAGGCCCCCCACTTTTGTTTCTTTATGAACACTACACCTTTGCTCACTTCTTCTCAGCATGATCAACTCTCTTATCTTTTAATCACTGAGTGCTCCTTATGCAACACACAGGACACAACAGTTTCCTCAGAAAGTGCCAAAAAATGTTCTAAAATTCCATTTATAGAGACAGAAGCATTTCCTCAGAAATAGACGAAACTGTTTGAAAATTTGATTTATCAATGGTTAAATTTCCTCAAAAATCACCAAATCGATTTATAGACAAAAAAACTTTGTTGTATTTGTAGTCGAAATATTCACTAGGTCTATCTAAGGAAATAGGTAGACTTAATTAACAAGTCAGGTAGTAAAATAACTCTTTTTTTTTCTTCTTTCTTTATTGAACACACTCGACACACCTTTACAATTCACTTCTCTCTTCTCAGCATGAACATCTCTCTTATCTTTGTTTTAACCATTGAGCTATGCAACACACAGAGCACAAGTTTCCTCAGAAAGTGCCGCTAATGTTCTAAAATTCAATTTATAGACAGAAACATTTCCTCAAAAATTTTGATTTATTAACAGAAGCATTTCCTCGGAAATAGACGAAAATTCTATTTATCGATGCACAATGAGCTGCTAACTGACTGTACGAAGTAAAATTAACAACTTTAATAATGTAATTGGTAATATTGTTTATTACCAATTCCTCATTATTTGTGGACGAGTGACAGCAAAAAGTGCACCAGCATATCCTTTACCAGTACCCCCAGACTGAGCAGGTAGATTAAAACATAGAATGACCTGTAGATGGCAGTATAGACCTTACAATAGAGTCAAATCTGCTGTGCCATATTACACAGAAGACAGCAATTTTACTTCCCATAACAGAGTTGTTGTGACTCACATTGTACATTAAAAGTTACTCCTCTCCTCTCTGAGTTTGTATAGTAGATACATTTTATTTGAAATTTTACTTATGACTTTTCAGGCATCTGTTTTCTGCAGACTGAAAATGAGAACAAACTTAATGAATTTATTGCTGTAGATATTAACTGACTTAACACAATCAAACTAAAAATGGTTTCTTCATTTATAAAGGTCGTCATTTTTTATTTGTATAGCACTTTTCCCAACACACATCATTTCAAAGCAGCTTTACAGTGATCATTGTGTACTATGATTAAATATTATTGTAAATTGTGTATAAAAATTAAATAATTAAATAATAATTGTTTTTACAACCCCTGTAAGCAAGCTGAAGGTGACTGTGGCAAGGAACACAAAACTCCATAAGATGTTGGTTAATGGAGAAAAATAGCCTTGGGAGAAATCAGGCTCACTGAGGGGGCCAGTTCCCCTCTGGCTAAACAACATGAATATAATGCCAATATTAGTTATTTGTGTGCAGTGCAAGTCATGGTTTAAAATTAGTAAATTAAGTAATCTTTGATTATTGATCTTTAAGATTAATGACAATGTCTTTGAAGTCTATCCTGGATTAACTGCAGCTCACATAGATTCATTGTCCTTTGTTAGTTGGCTGATGAAGTCTTTTGTTGGCAATTAAATGATAGTCTGTGTATTCCATTTCGAGTGTAGTCCATCAATAGACAAAGGTGGTGCAGGCAGAGATCAATGAGGTGCATCGCAGTTCAACCTGCAGGGCATTTCAGTGAGGTTCGGTGGGGTCCATCCTAAGTCCAAGGCAGTTCAGACAGTGGCATATGAAGTATCCAATGTCTTACAGTTGGAGTTGGCATCAGTTCATACTCTGAAGTCAAAAGACTGAAGTGATGTCTGGCTAGCATTGGCTGTAGTTTGTCATCATCACTCAGCGACATGTAGCAGTGGAGTCCAACACCAAGCAGGAACAGAGCTGGATCTGGCCGGCTCTGGTAACCATTGGTAAAACCAATGTGCTGATTATTTTAACAGCTTCAGTTTGACATTATCAAGACTGTCTGTTGAAACGAGTAGAGGTATGGATAGGTTGGCCTCTGAACAGCATTTCTGAGAGAGGTTCTACTGGTACCCCTCAGACCAGATTCTTGTTGTACAGTGGGGTCAGGGGGAGAGCAAGCTCATCTTTCCATGGGAGTGAATTTTACTGCTCCCAGGAAATACATTATAATGAAATGCAGCACAGAGCCAGCAATCTCAAGACTTAGAGTTTAAAAATGAACTTCAAGTCCAAGTTCTAGAATTTTCACAGCTCTAGAACTTCAGTAAAATCCTGAGGGCTTTAGAACCTAATCTGAATATTTTCTGTTAATTCTGGCTGCAAACTTTAATGTTCCATTAGAACTCAAGAGACTTTATAAAAATAAAATAAAAAAACACTTCTAGAACTTTCATGCTAGATTTGGCAGAGTCAAAAACAAACAGAAGTGATGCATTTGAACAACTGTTATGGCATGTGGAATGAGGTCTACGTTTGCACATGTATCACCCATGAGAACACAAAAAGAGATGTGTTTCTTGGGATGTGCATATTAGAGTAGAACTATTCAAGGAAACTGCACTAGTGGAGAAACTCAACACTACTCTTCCGTGCCAGTCACATTGCTCTTGAGATCTGTTCAAACAGCAGGATACTGTCAGAGCTTAGTTGATGGCGGGTTTCATTTTAACCGTGGCCTTGGAGAAGCATTAGTGCGGAAATGGATCTCAGCTGCTAGAATAAATAGAGCAGGTGGAGGGTAGGGTTTTCTAACCCTTCTGTGAATACTGGTTTGCTTCCAGCTGGTTGTAGTTTACATGAAATAAGGGATCTGATTATCCCATCCTATTCCCTAACTGAATGTACGTTAGTGAAAAGTTTATGAATGTGATGCAACAATCTGAAGTTGGTGTTGATGGCCATGCCCTTTCAACTTGCTTGAGGTTTTTCCTCTGTAAATTTCCATACATCATATTACACTGAGAAAAAACCAAAGAGAAATCAGACAGAAGTATAAAATTCTTCAACTTTAATCAGTTCAAAAAGTTTCACAACAAATGCAACACATAGTAAAGGGGAATTAACCATTGATCATCAGTATTTAGATTGGTATATTCTTGTACTAACAAGAATGTTGGCATCTCTGTTTTCTCTGAATAAAACCCTTTTGCCTTATTTGGACAGGACTCAAAAAGCTACAAATGAAAAATGCAAAAATACAAAATTAAATGTAAACTGATATTTATTTTGCTCTATGTAGTGTCCTGTAGCACTACAGCATGGTAAACAATGTAAATTAGTACAATTAAAAAAACTCCAAAGCCGTCTCTGAGCGAGTTAACATGAGCAGTTATAAAGGTGTAGCCTACAAGAACCCATAAATATTTCAACCACTTTTTTTTAAACTTCAATTTAATGAAAGCTCACAAAAGGAGCAACCGTCCTCATTGAGGAAAACAAAAAACCTGATGTCGGCTTAGCGACAACACACACGCACGCTCGCACACCCACAACGAAACAGGACGAAACATCCGTGTGTTCCCAGGGTAGTAAAGATGCTGTACAATTATGCCGATATGAACACGTAGAGGGCTACTGAACACTCCCGCGTAGAAAAGCAATTAAGAGAGCTTCCACTCTGTAAAGTTGCAGGTCCAAATGGACCCGAACGGCACTCACAACCACAGCAGCATCGATCAGACCATTCACTCAGTGATCCATGCCAGTTCACATTCTGCTGCTCTCTGCAGGAAGCATAGAGCTACTTTAGTCCCAAACGGCTCTCGGCTCTTCACACACTGACACACACACAGACACACAGACAGACACACAGACAGACACACAGACAGACACACAGACAGACACACAGACAGACACACAGACAGACACACACACACACACACACACACACACACACACACAGGGGCCCCAAAACTTAAGCCAGTGAGCAACACAGCAACTCTGCGACTTCTACAATCACTGATGTTCATCAACACTTTCATTGGCTGGAACAGGTGTGCTGCTCACTTGCTGCAATCTGGCACACACACTGAAACTAGGTACATTTGCCCACTTCCAGAACACACACAGCTCTCTCCAAACACAACAAACTGCACTCTGGTCTTTATACATAATATACATTAACAAATACATGATGTGTGTAAAGAGAGGGCAGGAGACGATTGACGGAAAATAGGGGAGAGGCTGACGGAAAACGAGCGCGTAAGCAAGTTAACTGTACAGATGTGACTTCATGCGGCGTTGACCAAACATAAGCTGTTAACAATGGAAAGGTAATACATAGAAGTGTCTTCATGAAACACATACTATGCAAACAGGGCCACTGGGTGACAGTATCATGTACAGATTGGCATTGTTTTGGTCAAGAGACAGCCAAGTGCAGGAATCACCTCCTTACAGGAAGAGCCTAAAGCACTCACACACACGTACACTTACAAGAAAACACACAGATGGCCCACAGAAGAGCAGCCACAACACTGCTTTGGTTGTGTGTTTAGTATGTTTAGGAGTCAGCGCAGTGTGTGTTCGTGTGTGTGTGTTCTTGTGTGAACTCAGTCACACATCTCCTCAGGTATTTCGTGAGGGTTGAGGATGCCAGGCACAGACATCTGCAGTTTGTGTTTCTCCTCCTGGGCCTGACGCAGCGAGGCCTCCCTCTCCTCCAGAAACAGATCGGTGGTGTCCTCACCCGCAAATTCCTGCACGTACACAGAGAAACGAGTGAGCATTTCATGGGGTCTGCCTGCATGGACGCAGTCTGCCAGAAAGCTTTCATCTCTGCCATAATCTTCTATATTACACTCTCTCTCCATTTAACACACACACACACACACACACACACACCCCCTCTGTCCCTTTGCACTCCTGATGACCCATATAGTTACACAATACTTCACAATCCCTTAAAGGTCAAAGTGACAGCACGCTCTCTCACACCATCTCCATTTCCTCTATTCACACATTTACATCTCCCATGTATGTACAGTACTGTGCAAAAGTCTTGGGCACATAAGATGTTTCACAAAAACATTTGTCTTAAGCTGTTTATTTATATTTTCAGCTTTAGTGTGTTAATAGGAAATATACAGTTTAGACTCCCAAAAATTCCTTTTGCAAAAAGAATAGAATAGAAGAACAGGGAGCCCTGCAACAGATGTCTTTGCCGCCACAGAACCCCCAACTGAACATTGAGTCAGTCTGGGATTACATGAAGAGACAGAAGCAATTGAGACATCCTAAATAGATAGAAGATCTGTGGCGAATTCTCCAAGAAGCTTGGAACATCCTATCTGCCAACAACCAAGAAAACCTGTGTCCGTACCTATGAGAATTGGTACTGTTTTGAAGGAAAATGTGTTCACACCAAATATTGATTTAGCTTTTATGTTTACTGAACTTTGTAAGATGTTAATAGATAAATAAAAACTTTTAATGGCATTCTTTTTGAAGACATGCAACATTTTACAGAAGTGCCTAAAACTTGTGCACAGAAATGTAAATAAACACTTATTAACACACCAGTGTTTCCTATAGAATTCTGTCCCTACCCCATTATTTGTTTAAAATTATATAAATAAAACATAAAAAATATAATTTTTGGTAATTTTTGATTTCAATGAGTTTTGAGAGTCAGACATGACTGAAAGTGACTTGCGATTCAGTAACTAAGTAAAACCGATAACTTGTATGTTTGTGAGTCTTTTTCAGTGATTCATTAAAAGAACTGGCTAATAAGAGTCATTTGTTTGTGAAACTGATTTAGTCATGTTGCACTACTAGTTTAGACAGCAAGCTGCAAAATTTAATTTCTTTTGCCATGGCACTGTATATTTAGCAGCAGCAGCATTGCTATATAATGATACAGGAAAGAATCAAATAAACATTTGTTTATACAATTACAATTTAAGTCAAAACCTAATTGTATTTATAGTATATATTACTACAGCCAATATATTATTTCAGTAAAAAATATACTCAGGAGTTCTTGTCTCAGTAGGACAAATAGCTTGCAACCAACCTTGATCTGCACAAGGAAATCTCTTAAGTGTTCTTTGAATGCTGGGATGTCTTGGTTTAAACTGAACAGGCCAGTCACAAACACTTTCACCTGGGCACTGCAAAGAGAGAGAAAGAGAACAGGTGCATAGTCAGACAGGGAATACTAATATAGCTAGACATAAACATATCCCTAAATATTTCAAAAGGATTGTCAAGTTCATTCATTCATCTCACAGCAAGGTGCATACTGGGTGAAAATTACCACATCCCTGAGGGCTGATTTGCGTAAGAGTCAACCCTATGCAGTAATCAACACAACAACTGCAATTAGTGTACTTACTGGCACTTATTGTACTCGCTTGGAAAGAAGTACAAAGATATACTTAACTACCTGCACTTTGCTGAAAAAACACCTTTTAAAGAACAAACAGTGGCACCAAAAATTATTTGGACATGTATGCCACACAAATGTATGAATGTCATTGTATTAGATAACAAAATAGCTTTTTTGTGCAACATCGCCAGAGCTATTTGAACCGGAAAGCTTGTACTGGACACACGCAATCCTTGAAACCATCATTTCAGAAAAATGACTTCAGGTACCCCGTGGGATACTCACTCCTGTAAGTGTGGGAAAGCTGATTTTAGCAAGTTGGCCACATACTCCTGGATGAACACCTGGTTGCTGACTGGATTTGAGGGGTTCAGAGTTGTGCTGATTTTTCCTTCCTCAACAAGGTTAAACATGTATGCCAGGATAGAAGCATGCATGGTCAAACCTGCAGCACAAATGCACAGACAAAAGGGCCAAAAAGAGAGTTTTACAAAGTTTAATCTTAATCCCTGAAGTTAATGTACATAAAAAAAAAAAAAAAACATTTTAATAACAAAATTAACATGAAATTAAATGTAATAAAATTACATATGCTCTGTAACTGTGTTTTATCAAAAACTGAGAATTTAGTCTGAGACTGATTAATCAGTTTTCAAGAAAAAACAGACTTAAAGAAAGACCGAAGAGGGCGAGAGCAAAAAGTTGGCCAAAACTGACCAGCTGTGTGTGATGTATCCGTAACGACGGAGAAGATGTGCTGAAGAATGTCACAGAAGTATGTCTGATAGAAGCTCTGGGCTGCTGCCTCTTCCTGGGCCACGTTCTGCAGCAGTGTGTAGAGAATCTGGAGGCCTGCCGTCACATTTTTCATTTTTCAGTTGATGTATGTTTATGACATCAAATGATTATGGTACATTAGAACTCTGGCTCTTTTAAATGCATCTGAGGTTCTCACCAGTGTCTGCCACATTTCTCATAGTGTGTTTAAAGGCCCATATAATTGAGTCAAGCACAAGTTTAAACTGTGCTGGTGGGATGGCTAGGAATGCTGGGAAACAGTGAGAGTTCACCGCCTGCAGCAGGTAGAAAAAATGTGTCCGGTGCTCCGGGTACTCTTCAAAATCCTAAATAAAAACAAATACAAAACCAAGTAATTTTAAACACTAAAGAATATCACACACTGCAAAATTCCCAAAAAACATATTTTTAATTATTCTTTAAAAAACAAACAAATAAAAGCCATGTTTAATAATGAAATGACATTAAAAAGTTTTATTTTCATTACAGAATTTAAGACAGAGTTGAATTAAGGCCACTCACTTTGTTGATCATATTTAATGTGCACTCAAACACTGCATCAAATATCTGTGGGATCTCTCCAGTAATGTGTCCACCCAGTTTGTTTACGATTGTTGCCATGGTACTGAGCACTTCCGGTTCTCTTGCTGCTGGGACATTGCGCTGGTAATCTATGAGCACAGCATCCAACAGCGGAGGAACAAAGTTTTCCCCCACCTGGAAAAACACACACATGCGCAGACAGGCTTAAAGGATGAGCGGATAAGAGTGTGTTGTGTAAGGACAGTGCTAATCTGAGCAGGTCCAGACTGGCAGACCTAAAGCAGGTAAAACAGAATTAGCCACACTGAGACACTAATACTGATTCAACAAACACACAAACATGAGACTCAAAGTCTTGTACTGCCATCTTGTTTCCGCTAATAGTTTCAATAAGGTACTGTACGTATAACACCTTAATTTGTTCAGCACTTTCAGTACAGACCCTTTTGCCAAAACATAGCTGCGATGTGTATCTTACCATCTGTGGGTCATTGGAGCGACTGACCCATCCTGAGATCAGCTTCAGCGTCTCTCTCTTTACAGTACGCATGCTCCTGATCAGAGGCTGCTTCGTCACCATCTCACCTATAAAAACAGACAAACGCAAATCAGGAACATACACAGGGTTCGTACAGATTCTGCATAGTTAAATTCAAGAACTTTTCAAGCACATTTTTATTGATTTCAAGGACTATGCTTGAGATGTCATTAAAACAAATTCTTTATATGTTCATTTTAAATAAAAATATTTTATTTATTCATTCAGTTAATTTTTTTTGTTTAAACACCACTTATTACAAGTACAACATATCTCAATGTGCATCTTTAACTACATATTCTCACAGTAAAAATTCTTGGTTCATTCATGATGAAATTGATGTGCAATTGTAGTGTACTCCCTTAAAACGCATTTCGCTTTCCAACAAAAGTGAATAACTGGGTCTGTAAACAGTAGTCCATATGACTCATGTGCTGTGTTCCATGTTTTCTAAAGTCATACAACAGATTTATGTGAGGAACTGACCGAAATTGCAATTGGGTCACTCTCAAAAAATTTGACTTTCCAACTTACAAAATATTGAAATTTTCCATTCAGTTCAGTTTTTGACAATAAACGCTGAAGGTAAACATTTTGACCTTAATTTTGACATACATTTTTATTCATGAAGGACAACTTGGCTGTTGTTCTTTTATTATTTAATTTTGTTTCTCAAATGAAGCAAGTTAACACTATGTTGTCAACACTAATGACGGTTCAGTGGGTTACAACACCACATTTTGAGCGTTCAATGGGGTACATTTTTTCCAAACATTTTTGTGTGAATTTTTTATTTAAAATGTGAATTAATAACTTTTTAACATGCTGGGAAAAATCACTATATGCATATTTAAGCAGCCTCTGAACTTTTACCTTAAAAATTATTTTCTACAACTTTTTGTATTTAGAAAAATGTTAAAACATAAAAAAATAAAAAAAATACAAAAAAAAAATACGTTTTAACACTGATAACTCCAATGCCTTGAAATCAAGGGACAAACATTCTTTTTAAATTATTTAAATTATTAATAATAATTTTGTTTTGCTTTTTTGCACACTTGTTCGGCCTTGCACTAATGCTTTTATTAAAAATAAGTACAAAATAAATACATAAATAACTTTACATGTCATAGAAGTGGTGTACCAGATGAAGGGGACAAGAATTTCTTTTCAGGCAAATTGACAATTTCAAATATATTTTCTAAAATAATTAGCAAAACAGAGTCAAGCCATTTCATATCATTAAAGGTTAGGTTATAGAATGATATTTTTTATTGACTTTTTTCACTATTTGAAAGGTTTTTCATGACTAAAAAAGTCAAGGGACATGTTTGTCAGCATATTTTATAAGACACAAAGCTGTCTTTACACCAGGGGGCGCTATACGGCTCACAAAACTGAATCCTCCATTGATCTGCATTCACATCTCAGAGCGTTTTACATCTCATATAATTTTTTCACTCTTGAGAGTCATTTTTTATTAAAACTTATAGTTGCAAGGATTCATACTTGTTAAATCCACCACAGCAGTATCTATAAAATATATTTTTTAAATCCTCCAGTAACAATTGATTTTTATCGGCCCATTCTGAACAGCGCTGCCAAAAGTAACAGGTGCCACGTAACAGTGGCGTCTATGCGCTGCCTGCTTCAGCAGTGGTCTAGTGGTCTGTCGTCGTGTTTTTCCGAAAATAAATAAATACATTTCATTTATTAAATGATTTAAGCAACGTATTTTACGATTTTCTATAATTCAAGAACTTTATAAAGCACCTCTTAGTAAAAATTGCTATTTTCAAGGGTTTTCCAGGACTTAAATTTGAAAAAGCCAAATTCAAGTACTTCAAGCCCCTTGTACGAACCCTGCATACACACAAACTAACACCAAGAGATGTAAACAAATCCCCTATGGTTCTCGAATGCAGCATATTATATAATGTTTGCACTACACATTGAAGTGTTCAAATAAGTCAGACTTTCTCATTAGTAAGAATTTTCTTTGGGCTATTATTCAGTTTAAGCTGCAGTGCTATATACAGTATATCCCTGTAACGGACTGCTGTTCACACACGCACATGGTGCTAAGCTCTGCAGCAACCTTTTGTCTTCCAGCTTAGCGAGTTTGTGTAATCAGACTGACTTCAGTTTAATGCGGATCTGATGCTCTGTGACAACCAACAGAAATGCAAATACACAAATTAATATGCAATTGCATAAGGGACAAACAATTTCTTTCAAGAACATACACACATGATGGGAAACTCTGAAAAGTATATATTGATACTTTGACATACAGTAAAACACGCACCATTGGTCTGGATGGCAGCAGAGATGTTTTCACTAAGGCACTTGTATACATTGAGCATGTCCAGATAGATTCGGCCCAGCTGAATAACAAAAGGGTGTCCCACTGCTTTACATGCTCTGACATTGGTCTTCAGAATGCTGCCCAACTGCTTCACAGTCTCTGGGTCCTTCAGGATGTCCACATTCTACAGCAGGAAGTAGAAGAAACAACCATTCATGATCAATCAGTGCAGAGCATGTTTCTAATTTATTCTAGGGCTGGGCGATATGGCCAAAAATATTATCACAATATTCTTTTTCATATAGTTCGATATCGATATTTATCACGATATACATTCACATTTGTACATTTTTTTGAATTTTCAAGTTGGCAGAAGAAGAAAGAAAAAAAAAAAATAACCTAAACAGTCAAAATAGTCTATTCAAAACTGCGTTCAGGCCCCAGAGCCAAAGCATTGGGGTCTGAGAGATCTTCTACCAAAATATTAAAATATTTCATAGAGTTCGTAGAGTGCAGTTGGATATGAATGTTAAAACATCATCTGTTCATTTTGAAGCTTAATGACAGCAATTAATGTTTACATTCAAATTATTGATATATTTTGTTACATTCAGATACCCAAGTATGGGGGCATAGAAGCCCTTGACTGAGGAATGGTACTGTATGGGGGTTCAGGGGTATTTAGAAAATGTAAAAGTCTGAATGGACCATTTTTATATTTTATTAAAATTACTAGCGACAAACTAGTAATTTTAATGTCTTACCTTGCCATCCATGCCAGAGATGATGACATCTGATTAATTTGACAAAATAATAACAGAAATCTATTTGTTTATTATTTAAAGCTCATAACAAGCTGGTTAATACATTTTAATTTAGAAGGAAAAAACATCATGGTCTAGAACGCACTCTGGAACTGCATTAACTTATGCGGTGCCTCATATCTACTCAAATGTGGGCAAAAGAGGCAATGCGTGCAGAGCGGGACAGGACATAAATGAAGCATGTTCGGTGCTAGAGAAAAATATTCAAGAATACATCGCAGAAAGATCAGATCTGGTGTAAACAGCACTGTTGTTTTGTCACGCTGCTCACTAGAGACGATGAGAGGGCACAACCGTCATCATGATGTCTTGCGCCAGTCATTGATTCCATCCGGACCGTGGTAACTGGTATAGCCTAATCGTTAGCAAGGAAGCTTACGTTAGCAACTTCATACAGTCTGAGAAAGCTGAACTGCTTGTGTTTTTAGCAACATGCACCTGATCGTCTAGATGTAGAACACAGGCTAAATATTGAAAATTACTTAAAAGCTCATCATCGATATCGTGGATATTTTTTTCGCAATAAATATCGAGATCGCTTTATCACCCAGCCCTAATTTATTCACATATAAACAAAATTCATTGTGTGAAATAAACTACCACTCTTTAAAGGTAAATATACCACACCTTGGTCGCCTGCTGAATGATGCTATCCCACACCTGATTAGGCAACAACATGTACTTCTCTATAAGGTGTTCCTGCACAGCCTGGTCAGTTTGCGCTCCAATCATATAGCCGACAGCTTCATAAAACGTATGAACCTGAGAACAGGATATTACTCAGATCAAGCTGCATTGAAAACAACAACAACAACAAAAAAAAAAAACATCTGCACAAACCTCTACATTTCTAAAACACAAAGTGTCAAAATAACACATGGAACAAGCTAACTGAGATGGATGGGGGTATTTGGTACCTGCTGGGGCTGTAGGTCACAGATGATGGTGTTGATGTTGTTGAGAATCTCATCAATGAAGGGCATCACCTCTCCCACCTGCACCTGCACAAAATGCCTCCTGCACTTCTGAGCAATTTTAATGAATGTGTCACACGCCATGTCCTGCACTCCATCATGGGTCTCTTAAAGGGGCGGATAGTAAAATTCACAATTGAACAGCTTTTCAGTTTCATGGGCTTTTCTATGTTTAAGCTTAAATTAGACTTTTTATATTTATGTAACATAACAACTGTTCCATAAATGACTAAAAAGCAGCACCTGCTGTGTTTGTGTAATCAAATGTGACAAAGCTGCTTCTATTTAGAGATTAGAGCAAAAGATTTTACAGCTGTACACAGATGCAAATCTTTGATTCTATTCTAAGACTCAAAGTCTTTATGACTCACCGTGCATGAACTCAAACAATTTGTTGACGACAGTCTTCAGGAATTTCCAGTGTGCACGTAGGAAACGTGGGTACTGGCCCACTATGTACATGATG
Organism: Myxocyprinus asiaticus; assembly: GCF_019703515.2. NCBI lineage: Eukaryota > Metazoa > Chordata > Actinopteri > Cypriniformes > Catostomidae > Myxocyprinus > Myxocyprinus asiaticus. The sequence continues at coordinate 31,876,115 of NC_059360.1, forward strand.
TTGGAGGCAATAATGGCCTTGTTGTCCTTGCCTCTCTTCTGCTCACATAGGCCCAGCAGATCCTGTAGATAAGATATGCAAATTAGTAATCATAGTAATAAGACTTCTCTATATGCATCTGTAACAGTACTCTCCAGATGAAAAGGATGCATAAAACTGAGGGATGTATGTTCTACACATCTAGCATCCAGTTAATATTAACTCATTTTAAATACTTAATGTTACACTATGTGACCAAAGGTTTGTGGACACTATATGTGCTTGATGAACATTTAATTTCAAAACCATAGGCATCAATTCCCCTGTCGCTGCAATAATAGCTTCCACTCTTCTGGGCTTTCCACTATATTCTATGTAGTTACATAGCTGCAGGGATTTGCTCCCATTAAGACACAAGAATATCAGTGAGGTCAGGTACTGATGTTGGGCAATGAGGCCTGGCTAACAGTCGGCATTCCTATTAACCCCAAAGATGTTCAATGGTCAAGTTCTTCCACACCAGACGCTGTAAACCAATTATTATGGACCTTGCTTTGTGCACAGGGGCATTGTCAAGCTGGAATAGAATAGAAAGTACATAAATCGCTCACTTAAAGAATCCTGCACCTTAATGACTGTGACAAGGAACCTCTTCTCATCCTCCTCATGCATGGCTCCACTGATGGATCCAATGGCCCAACACAGCGTGTTGAGGTTCTTCCAGGACCACTCAGTGCCATTCACTTGATTATGAAGTTTCTCTGTCATAATGCGCTCTGTATCAGCATAGTCCAGATGGGTCAGATAGACTTCAGAAAGATAAAGACAGTCAAATAGAAATTAAGTCACTGCTCACAAACACAAGCATAGTTAACCATTTCGCAAGTACAACTAAACTGGTGTGATCACACTACGCCGGGCTCAGACGTGTATGATCAAACCAGTGTGACCTGCATTCATGCTGCTGTTTACCAGCAAAAGAGGAACAGAAGCGGTTGTCATAATGAACTAGCTGCTCAAATAGTCTTTTCAACATCACAATATCTTTATTTTTATATGTTACAAACATAAAAAAAAATAAATACAAAAAACACTAAATAAAAGTTTAAAGCTGTAACCATCAGAGCACACTGTTTTGATGCAGTGATACGGCCATGTTTTCTGACAAAGAATATACAAACAAGTCAGTCCACTCAAGCCTTCTCCCATTACATTCATCACTTATTGTAACCACTTTCAGTGCTGGGAAAGTGGAAGGGCTATGTTTTTGAACCTTCTATGCTTTTATGACAAACTCAAGAGTCCCATGCTGCATTGCATGTAAACAATATGCTGGTGCGCATAGCCAGCAAGCGCATTTGCGATCGCATCTTATCTATCATTATCAATCATTATAAACATCTATAAACATCAGTTTGATAATATATAATCTGACCTTCAGTGCACCTGCTGTGAAGTCTAAGGTAAGATTTTTTTTAAATTACAGCGTGCATTAAAGAACTCACGCTGGGGGGGGGGGTCTGTCAGTACAGGAGAAACTCACGTGCGAAAAAGTTATGATGAAAACCTTTGGGAGGTCTGAATCAGGGTCAGAAATTAAAAAGTGGGTCAAAAATGCCACCAAAATTCAAAATGTGTGAAAAAAAAAAAAAAGGCCCTGAAATGAACATTTTGTTCATCTTATAAAAACATATATATATTTTTTTATTATTCTATTCTGTCTAGTTAATTATTTAGAATTTATTTTAAGTAAATGATTAAATTAAATCACTTGACAAAAAGACGACACACTATGTGATTTCTGACACTGGTTTGCATCCAAAGAGATGAGGAGCAGAGCTCTCACCAAGCGTCTCCCTCATGTTCTTGTAGAGGTTGATGGAGTCTGTGTCCTTCATGAATTCTCGAACCACCTCACCCTGATCGTTTTCCACCACCAGAACTTCCTCTGGCTTGGCCATGCGGCTCACCATCAGCAAACGCACCTGCAGCACAGGAACACAAACATCCTTACTGTTACTTCCTATGAAAAACTAAAATTAGGTGCTTGCTATCTCAGGTGTAATTTCACCTTGAGTTTGTGTGTCCACTAACCTTAGACAGCACAGGCAGGTAAAGTTGTCTACGGGGTGGTACATCGAAGTGTTGGCTCCCTGAAAGGAGAGGAGATGTGGAGGTGGAGAAGGGACTCTCTCTATAGAGCTCAGCTGCCAGATGGTTCCAGTACTCCAAACAGATTTTAAAGATCTCCGTCTCCTCCACCTCTGACACCAGCAACATGTAATGCAGAGCCTAAACAGAGGGACAAACAGGTGTCAAATCCCGTGTTTGCATACTTCCATATCTGAGGCTGATTTAATGTGTTTGCCTCCATATCTATCCAAGCAGTTTGTGTGTACCTCCATAAGAGTCTCTCTGAGGTTCAGTCTCTTTTCTATCAGCTGTCCGTGCTCTTTGAGGAAGGTGCAGAGGAACAGGCTGAGGTTCTGAATAAAGTTTTGCTCGTCATCTTTACCATTCGCATATGCCAGCCGGATGTTGGTGTTCAGGGGAAGCATCTTCAACACATAAGAAAGCAAGGGTAAGAGAGACGGAAATAAAGACAATATAAAACTGTGCCAAGACCAACTGGTGCCTGTTTTAATGAATACAAGGGACATTACACTTGGTTTTGCATTTGATCTGCACCACAGAACACAGGCAAAAGAAGTGTATGTGTTACCTGTTTGAGCTGCATCATGGTCAGAGTGAAGAGACTAACAAACTGCTCCTCATACTGGCTGACGCTGACTCCTGCGATCTCAGTCAAACACTTCAGTGTCACATTGCGGAACATCGGCACGTTTAAGAACTAAAGATCAACCCAGTAGAGGATGGTGTTATTGCATACTATAATGGTACAGGATAACATTTCATTTTACAATGGTTACGTATACTTTAAAACTATTTATTACACTTCTTTTTAGAAAACCTGATTCTGATTGGTCAATCTGTGTTAGTTTCACGTCTCTCATATCACTCCACGGTCTCTACTCACAAAATAAAATAATTTTAGCTCGAATCAATGACTACATTTACATGGACACCAGAAAGCAGCTATTGCGTGAAAGCAGCGTTCCAATTTACATGCACCGTATAAGTGTCATACTCTGTACTACCCCATACATGCAGCTCGGTCAGAAAGCAGCTTTCTCCACAGCAACATAATTTTATGTTATTTACTTCTGTAAATAACAAACGTGGTATCCAAGGAAGACTACACTATTTTATTTACTTTATTTCCAGATATTCCAGAGTTGTTGCTGTGTTTGTTTTCTTAACTTATTATCGCAAGCTGCAGCGGAATTGCACTGCAATAGTGGGATTTCCCTCTTACATAAAATTCTGGGATTCCCCCAAACGTGAGGGACCGTCGATATTTTTACATTGGTGTGTAAAAATGGTTATAGTTTATAGTGTATGTGCTTTTCCCACTGTAGTCCTAGAAATTTTGAATTCTTTCCACTGTGTTGACTTGTTTGTGTTTGTTCTCCGGACTGTTCACGCATATGCGCACTCAAAAACTTCTTAAAACGTATGTGTCAAGGAACTTATGTGTTTACATGGCCACATTAAGCCGCATTCTCTGGGAGAAACCTAGGTGTGTTAAATCGCTTTCTCTTAATCCCTTAAATGGCGTAAGGAAATCGGCGTTCCTGTTTACATGAAGCTTCAGAATGCCGCTTACTGCAAAACGCCTTAAATAAACCATTTTCTTAAATGCATGTAAAGGTGGTCAATATTTCATGTCCACTTATTTATTTATTTAGTAAGTACCCGTGTAAGCCAGTCATTATCATAAAATAAACTCCTCAAGGGTGATACAATGCCTGATCCTGTCTGGGTTTATTTTAAAAAAAAAATTACCAGCTTATTGTACATTATTCCTTACATATAATATACAAAATAAATATACTCAAATAAGTGCAAGTTAAACTGGGAATGTTTGGAGGGGTAAAAATGAAATCATCTTTCAAAGGCAAACAGCAAATCTTTCTACTATATTGCTAGTCCTTCAAAAAGATTGAGGTCTGCAGCAAAAAAATAAAAATTACATTCAGATGTTACCTTGTACACCAGAGTACTGATTAGTTTAGTTTCAAAAATGTAGCCCAATGGAATCCAGTTGAGAAACCTTAGCAGAGTCTCTAAAGTTGCATGCACCAGAGGGGCATTCTGTGAATTTTCCTAAGAATGGTGGGGGGGTGAAATAAATTAATGAATGACATGAATGACCACTACATATACAACCATTAACACTACATATACAGCCATTCAAAGCCAATAACACTCTGTTTGTTGCATGTAGATGTTAGTGTATGGTCTTATTCACTATCACAAACTAGAACAGCTGGAATATGTATTGATTATATTGGCCTGTGTGCGTCTGTCTGTCTGTCTGTCTGTGTGTGTGCGTGTGTGTGTGTGTGATTAAGAGGACATAAGTCTCTATATACCTACACAAACTAGAACAGCTGGAAAGTGTGTTTTTTTGTGTGATACAGAAAAGCAAGAGAGAAGGCCAACACTTACCATCACAAACTGGCACAGTTGGAATATTTGAGAGAACTCATTGCACATGCTGTGGATAGAAATCAGACCATGTAACAATGCTGATAACAAGAGCAAGTAACAAACACTGCTAAAAAAAAGGTAGAACTCTAACGTATGATGGTACATAGTGTTATTCATGAACAGATATTAATGCAATCTCACCTGTCCTTCAGGTGTTTGGCTTTCACCTGTGTCATCTGACCACTGGAGAAGTCAAACACCTCCTCACTGAGCAACTTCAGAATTATCATGTTGTTCTGGCAAAGGCTCTCACTGGTGCGGCTCGCGCCAACAATGTCACTGATAAATGTGGGCCAGTGTTTCGGCCACTCCTGCTTCAGGATCTGAACACAAACACACCAAAGAACCTATAACAAAAGTCAGGCTAACAAATTTGTATAATTGCAGCAGTGTTTCCTGCACTAAATTTGAATGTACAGCATCACAACAAAAGAAATAATATTTTACCCAAGTTTGCAGTGAATGTGATGAGATAAAAAGACAAATAGACAAATTCTCTTTATTACATTGTCCTCACTGGCTGCATAAAAACAAATAAAATATTCAAAACATACAGTGTGACCAGTGTAGTCCACGTTAAATAACACGGTTCTTTCAATGAATTGGTTAAAAACATAATTAAAAAAAAATTCAATGTTTATCAGTTTGAATCTGTCTAACAAATCACTCTCTAAATCCTTCAGAGCAGTAACTGAATTAACATCATGTGACTCATGATTATGACAACATTCACAAAACGTGACACATTCACATATGTTTTGTTGTAAAAAATAATATTTTAATTTGTGTGTTATTATGGGGGGTTAGAGGGGCTTCCCCACAGCAAAAACAGAACTCTGCAGGAAACACTGCATTGCAGTCATTAAATTAAATCTCAGACATCATGATTACTGCTATTCATACAGATGAAAGAATACACCTGTGGCCCTTTAATGTCTACTAAGAAAATTAAAGAAATAATTCACCCAAAAATTATAATTCTCTCATCATTTACTCACCTTTATGTCATCTCAAACTTGTACGACTTTCTTTTGTGGATATTTTGATGAAGATATGAGGTGTTTTTGTCTAGTCAATAAGGGGTCCAACGCTTCCAAGCTCCAAAAAAGGATATAAAGGCAGCATAAAGGTAATAATAAAAAATAAAATAAAAAACTGAGGTTTAATCCATGTCTTCTGAAGCGATATGATCAGTTTTGGGTGAGAAACAGACCAAAATGTAACTCCTTTTTCACTATAAATCTAACCATCTGCAGTCTCCTTGGCACAATAATGAGTTGAAGCTTAATTACACTTCCTCTTGACTAAACTAACACGTGCTCTGCACAAGCATCAAGCACGAGAAAGAATAATCAAGCTTCAAATCATTATCGAGCCAAGGGGACTGCAATGTCAAGATTATAGTGTTGGTGTTAGACCTTACTGACTTGCATTGTATGGACAAAAACACACCATATCTCCATAAAAATATCTTTGTTTGTGTTCCGCAAAAGACAGAAAGTCATAAGAGTTTGAGATGGCATAAGGGTAAGTTAATAATGAGAGAATTATAATTTTTGTTTGAACTATTCATTAAACGCAATCAAACAAATCTTACCTGTACTAATATCATGTTGAGTTTTCCAATGTACACCTTCTCTTTCTGAAAAGAGTCAGAGCATAGCATCAAATAGACAGCTACAGCAGCATGACAGTGAACAAAATAAGCAGAAGTTCACTGACCTCAACATTTGCTGCATCTGATGACGTCTTGATAATGAGGCCCACAACATACTTTTTAATTCCTGAAATAAAGCAGAGCAGAGGAGAGCATAAGCGTTTACAGTAAGACAGCACAAAAACCCCATGAGCTCTCCATCTGGATGGAAGCAGAAGATTTGTTACTGTCTGTTCATGTGCAGACCTTTTTTCTACATTTGAAAATGGAAATCAGAGTCATTTCACATTTCACATGTATACATTTAAAGTTACACTGAATAAAAAGCTACCCAATATTAAAATTTAGGAAATTTTAACATACGGATGATGTCATGATTCATATTACAAAACCATCTTCTAAACATGCCAGATTGGTCCATAGTAGCATTTTTTTTTTCAATATGGTCCACCCATAGAAAATCTTTAAAGCTCTGCTGACTTTCCATAAATCTCTTGCTTTAAATACGCTCTTATATGGAGAGGGACCGGAGACTTTTAACACAAATGTCTTATGAAAAAACAAATTTCCCTTACATTGAGCCCATTAGTAATCTTTAATGTTCACTCAATCAACAAAAGCATGTACAGTTAAAAGCTAGAATAATTCTGAAGAGATCCCTGCTAGTGCTGATTTATGGATGAATGTGCTGCAATGGTACCCCTGAGCAAGGCACTTAACCCCAGGACTGTCCCTGTAATGCACTGTAAATCGCTTTGTATAAAAAGTGCCTGCTAATACACAAATAAACAATGGCCAAAATGTGAATAATATAAACTTTATTTTAGGCATGTGCACATTGTCCTCTCCCAGACACAGAATGTACTGGTAGTTGCAATAAGAAACTGTCAGAGGGCAAAAGAGCTCAGTGCCTTTATAGCAAACTTCTGATTATGAACAACTCTTGTACACACTCCACAAAGTTCCTTAGACTACTGCAATCAGATTTTTCAGTATGGGAAATGCATACAGACACTGTATCATTTTGCTCTTTTTGGTCCCGTTTGGCCACTGCAAACCAAGAGTGTATTATTTGCAATGCAACTGATGCCTATTCAGATGGGTTCAGACTAACCGCTTGACCAGAGCCATATTTTTATCTTAGCCATTGAAAGCATGTTTCTATTATTCATTTGTCAATTATACGAGCCTAAAACTTGTTGTTTTCCCTTTCACATGTCCATAGATCTTTCACAGAGCAGATCCTGGTCCTTTTGAAAACAGATGAACACTAAGCTGGGCAGACAACCTTCCATGCATTTTTAAAAGGGGAATTCAACTCGACTTGGCAATAACACACTTTGCTCTAATGAATGTGCTGGCCAGCTACAAGCGTCTTGTAGAGTCAAGTCCAGCCTTTGTGCTGAATTTCTTGCAGGAAATTTGTATGGCGTGTTAAATATTCTTGTGAGTCAGTCTTACCTTCGCACTGGTTTCTGGGAAGAATCTTCCATCTTGTTTTAATAACTGTTTCTAGAATCTGCAGTGCATAGTACTGTAATGCCAAAAGAACAAACCAAGAGTTAATGATCCAAGCTTTAGCCGGCCAATCAACCATAGCTGCACCGTTACACAAGAAAAACAAAGCATTGCTCTTAAATTGACTGCCTAATATATTTTAAAATATTCTCTGGTTTATTTAGATTTAATTGAGATTGAAAAATAAAATCATGCAGATTTCAGTTGGTTAATTTTAATGGAATTAAAAATAAATTAATAAATAAAAAAAGAGCCCAAAAATTTGAATTCCCCCATCAAATCTTTCTATACAATGTCTGGATGATATAGTCTGTAGAAGTTTTGCTGTTTCTGGCCATGTCACACCAGAATGTGAAACACAGGAAAGGAGATGTTAATGGCAAACAGCTAATGGTTTGACTCTGTGCCCAGCCACAACAAAGCATGCAGCTTGAGGGAATGATGCAATGACTGTGTCAGAAAACAAAAAGAACCAAGGGACTTTTAAGAGTCAGTGGCCACTCTTAAGGTTTAAATCATTCCTGAAACGTGTTCCCATTGGTCGACTAAGGAAAAAGACCACACCCCCTGCTGTCTCAATAAAACAGACTGTACGGTTTCCACCAATAACTGGTGTGGGTCTCAGGAACAGCAAGACGAGCCACAGGTTTGGGTTTATGGACTGACCTAAGATGTTTGATATGCTTCTTTTAAGGAGATGAAAATATTCATGATGCATTGGTGTCCTTGTTATGATCACTAGTGTTACTTGAATCAAAAGTATTTCAACTGTAGGGATTAATGGAGATCAGCAAAGACAAAAACGGGGAAAAAAAGAAAAGAAAGAATAATGTGAGGAAAAAAGTAAGATGCAAAAAAACCAACAAAAAAAAACAACCATGAACACTAAAGGTGAGGCCTGGAAGTACAAAGTAGTGAGTTATTTGGCTCACTTCACCATCTAAAGAAACCAGGATACTTTCACCTTTAATTTTTCAGAAGTTTCAACAATAAAAGTTAAGACTGAGAAAGACAGAAAAACATTGCAACACTCCGCAAAGCATCAAGTCTTTATTGCTCACTTGGGTTGTTGCAAGGTTTTTAAGTCAATAATCGAGAAAAATGGCCAGGATAGAGAAGATTAAATGCTGAGGGAGAAAGGGGGAACCACAGCACACACAGACACTGACAATCCCTACAGTGGAAATAACCATTTATGTTCCTGACCGGAGTAAAATCGGGGTAATCTGCCTGCCTATCTCCCTATCGTCTCTCAGCTCCGTATAAGGCATGTGCAGTGTGAATGGAGGCACAGCAGAATTGAGAGTAAGGGAATTAAAAGGTAGACCTTGTGGAGGCCTGCCGCCAAAGCCTAGCTGTGTCAAGGTGCACAGGAAGACACACCCCTTTTCGTCCTATTACAAGCAATCAACATAATGGAACATTGTGATTAACATCAAAAAAGAACAACTTCAATTAATTCTCTTTTGTTTGCTTTTTCACCCACAAAAAGGCTGTAAATAAGTTATGCAAAAAAAAAAAATAAAAAAAAAATGTTCAACTGTGCTTTAATGCACTGTTGTTGTTTGCTCCTTTTTCTCTATAAATATTGTATTTGCTTGATGAATTTAGACAAATTCAAAGAATTTACCTGCTCTGCATTTTTTCCTGTCTGTTCGTCTAGAGCCCTCACTTTTGGGCCATTATCTTTTTTAAATTACAGATACTGTTGATAAATCAACTGAAACATTAGTAATGACCAGAGGGTTAAGAGCAATCTTAAAAGGCAAGCAGACGGCAAACTGGGTCAGCAGTACTTTGAGGAAGTCTTTTAATATACTTGGAAAGACAATTCATACCAAACACTAAAATATGCAAACATTACTAAACAATTTGCATTCAGTCTGTCCACTTCAAACAAAGTGAACAAACAGCCCACATGATATGAACTCTGGGACTGTGTTCATGTGGTTTATCAGTGTGAAAGTTCTGTTTCAGAATTCTAGAATTTATAAATTTCCAGAATCCTCTTTAAAATGGATCTTCTCTTCATTTTGCATATTAAAATATATAAAAACCAACGGATCAGCACTCCAAGGTGCTTCACATAAACCAACCAAAAACAGAGAGTTGGCCATCAGTCACCAGTGCACCTCTGGCTGCTGTACAGACAGAGGTACTGAGGTATTTCACTGTCAACAGAGGATCCTCACACACTGACTTTAACTCTGAGTTTGACTTTGGTTGACCAGGAAAAGAATGTGAGGAGAAGGGTAGGAAAATGTGATCTCACGTGTGCAGAGAGGAATTAGTTAGGAACTGCTGTGTTTTTCTGATATGATGCTAAACAACCCCCGTAAACAAATGACCCATACACTGAATAAATGTGTATTTGTTATACAAGGCAATCCTCTGGTTTGATGGAAAAGAAAAAACTAATTATGTTCCTTCTTTTGACCTCTCAGAACCATGCATAATGTGTGATAAGACATTAGATCTTCCTCAAAGTATAAAAACCATTACCCTCCACCAGAGTAAGTTGGGATTCAGCTTACTTTGGTGTTCATATTCTGAGAGAACTCCAGAATGGTGTCAACTCGTGTCCATGCGTCTGGGTGCTCCTTCAAATGAGTCAGCACCTCCTGGGCCATTCTTTGCTGAAAGTAGAGAAACATTTGATAACTCACAAAATTATACCACAAAAAAGTGGTCTAGTCTTTTGTGTTAGCTTATATAGAGTATACATTAATACCCTTGTGTGACCCTGTGTAAATATGCATGTACATTGTATTTTAGCTTTGCTATATGCAACGCATAATTTTATTTAATTTAAACCGACTGATCTTAGTTAAGGAGAATCTGGGCAGTGAGTAAAGGGCTAAACTTTCTACACATGGAGTCATGTGACAAAACAACTTGGGACCAATCACAGCAGAGTTTGTCTTTGGGAGAAACACCAACAAAACTACATCTGGTAAGAAACCTAATTAAGTTTTTACAATGAAACCAGTTTGATTTAAAATATCTGAATCTCTACTTTCATCCGATATGCCATTTTTAAAATTTTAACGATTTATCTGGAAAATTCAAGCTGCTAAACACAATGTACACTAATGTGTACAATAGCACAAGGTTTTTATTAGAAATCCTATATTAACTGTGCATTTTCACATTAAGAAAAAAAAATAATATTTCAGAGTCTTTATATGGAGTTAGGATGAAAATAAGATGCATTTCGAACTGCTCTGAGACCAGTGCAGACAGACAGCACACTGGAGGTTAAGTCATTCACAAAATAGGGAGCAAAGGAGCATTCTACAGGTTTCCTATGAAGCCAAGTGTAATTTATTCCAAACTTCCAATCAAAAGTTTAGTTTCAGGCTGCAGATGATGTTTTGACCACTCAACATTTTTGGCAGACATGGGACAATAGTAATGAGTACTTTGATTCCAAATGTATAATGTATAATTTTATTTTAACATGGTTGGCAGTGATTGGATGATGCTGACCATTACTTCTATCAGAACTAATGCTAATTTCTGATTGGTAAAATGCTTGCTTGTTTGACAGTGCAATGAGTGAACATTGAGATTTTGTTGCCAAAGTGTAAAATACATTGTCATTTGTCAACACAAGTCAAATACATTTTATTTGTATAGTTTTTTATTTGTGCTTTTCCCAATAAACATTGTTCCAAAGCAGCTTTACAGAAAATCAGCTTTGATGTCTGTAATGTCTCAAAAACATGAATAACCCACACTCCTGGAAACATTATAACCAATCTGATTAAAAAAAATTATAATCTGACTTTCTATAGCTTGGTATTATTTAAAATTTCACAATTTAGTCCCGCTGTCCACATATGTGTACATCTATTTTTAGGAAAACTATTTGCTCTAGAAAATAGCATATTTATTAGGTGCTACTAGTTAAAAAATAAAAAGAGAAATGAAAAATGCGCACAGCAGTCACGCTCTGGTCTCAGGAGGATAAATCAATAACTTTTGGATCTAATATTTATACTCCCAGTGGCTAACTATAAATAAAAAGAGCTTGGAAGCTATTTTATATGGTGCCTGTTTTTAAAAAGGTCTTACCTGTGGCCCAACCCCATGGTACAGGCAGTTGACCACATTATCCAGCAGGTTGATATCCAGTTTCTGGTTAAAGTCCAGCAGCTGTCTGGCTGCGTGGTCGGCCAACATTGTCATAATTGCTGGCATAGAGCTCTGTGGGGGACAGGGAGGAAACATCTAGCAGGGGCAAAGTCATGTGAAATGAACATTTGGGTACACAATTACAAACAGCTGACCACCAACACCCCCCACCCCCCAATCCTAAAAGCCTTAAATGACCTGACCTGTAAACACACCAATGCCTGCTGGAGGGTTGGGTTTAATCCTCAATAACAATGGGAACGGTGGGTGGCACAAACTCTATTTTTGCGTCCACGATAAAAAATAACATACATGCACTTCGACTATTCCGAAATTTTCTAAAAACAAAAGCCAATAACTGGGCTCACACTAACAATAATTCTCTCAATGAGACCACGTGCTAGGCAGCCCGTTCGTTTACGTCATTTTGTTTACATTTAACACAAGAGACGTAGCCAGCACTCTGAATCAGAAGCTAATTTTTCTAACTGCTATACAGATAACTGCTCATAACTGCAATAATGTTCACAATTGGAATGACAGTTAAGTGGTAAAAAAAATGCATGTTAATTCAGTTTGCACCCGGAGCAAAACTATTGCATACGCATATGGGCCAAGAAACAAAAAAGTTTGGCGCTTGGAGGAAATTTCAAGAATTCAACTGGAAACAGTCAAGCTTTGTGAAACCCCAAATAAGAGTCGTAGCGTCATGTCTAGTTCTCAGTACTGCGCAACCTGTTGATTACCCGCCTTTTCCATCGTGAGGACACACCTCACCTTATTACATTCACTTAGCAAATACAACTCGCATAATATTCACAAAGACTGAGCAACTTAAAATACTTCCAATTCATCATTTTGCATGCTATGGACACAACATCAAAGCGAAAAGCATTCTCCCATACATTTGCAATTTAATTTACAGCAAACTAGTGTGCAAATAACGTTATAACTGCACGTCGCATGCCACTAAACGACGCATCTGCGACTTGTAAACACAACAAACGTGCCTCGATAACATTGTCTTCGCATCCCAACGTCTCTGGCTATCTACACCCGTCTCGGATGACTCCTATGGGGGTGACTTCGCAAGGATCTCCCTCCCTGACTCTGGAGCAACCCCTCCCACCAACACCATGCTCTGCAACCTACACCTGAGAGCTCTGCAAGCTTTACTAGCAGAAAGCCAGGTAAGATATAGACCGTGTGCATTTTAAATGCTGTTAATTAATGGTCGTGAATGCATTTTAACATAGATTTTGTATTAATCGCTAAAGCAAAGTCCAGCGATTAAGCTGGTGGCTAGCAGTTCCTAGTGTCGTGATCGTGTTAGCCGTTTGTATATAGTTATGTATATGACTGTTTTAACGTTAGCAAAAAAAGAAAAATAAAGATGCATTATTCAGTCCAGCGTGACACCAGTGCTGAACACGAGCCATCGCGCAACACACCCGCAGCATCCCTCTGCAAAGCCATTTCACTTTCTGTCGACCTTAACCTTCATACGTGCAATCTAGTCATTTTCTATGCATTTCTACACACTCTCACAGCATCATTCTCCACAGAGCACAAACCAAACAGACCACTCTAACTCTAAGTTTTCACCCCATATTTACCTACCTAAAGTCCAAGCCTTTGAGAGAAAGAAGGTGGGCTTGTCTGCCACAGTTGCTAAAATTATGTTTATTTGATCCAGTATCGTCGGTGCCTGTTTGTACACGATTTCTGGCGAAATGTAAAAAGAGAGGTTTTGGATGAGTCGTTGACTGGCCAGCCACACTATTCCTCTGTGATGAAGACTATACGAGCTAGTTGCTTCATATGAGGACCACTAGGATGTGAATTCCACACCAACAATCACTGCGAGTTAAGTATTTTTTCAGTCCGGTTCATTTTACGAAACAAAGTTAACCTTAATTAAGAAACGTGCTCTGTACTGAAGTAAATTTTGCACCAGGGCGGTATTAGACTGTGAGCCTGTGCCTCTTCTTCTCATAGGCAACAAACTCGTAACCGGTTGAAACCGGTTCAGACTGGGAGATTCCATCTCGGTTTAGTTTTCAGCCGATGGCGCCGCGAAAAGTTTGGATTAACGTCACGCCCATTGGAGCACGCTATTGGCTGCAGCGTTGCTGAGTGCGTCCTTGGTCGTAATCTATTGGACGGTTCGTCCGTCAATCAAACTCAACTCTTTCTAGCGCCCACGCGACTGCTCTGCCCGTTTAGAGAAAAAGAAGGCAAACTGCATGCAGAATGGAGCTGTAATGTGTGATATTATTACTGTCTTGTATTGTACTGTAATGTAAAGCATGGCTTTTGAGTTCTATCGTCGAGTTGGGTATTCTTGCATCTGTTTTGCAAAACGGTCCCGCGTCTTTTATCCTCCGTGAGCTTTATTTTTTAAATAATATTTTCATATTCGCAACAGTTACTGCCTTCTGATTGTATGCATGTCCTCAATATTAACTGTTCGGTGGGCTGAAGGAGATCGGGGGCATTGAGTCCGTGTGGCGGATGTTGGAGCTTGTACTTGTGCTGATTGTAAGCTGGTAATTTTCCACAAGCCATGAAGGGGAGTGGTTGTGTATGAGACGCATGGCATGGGTCAGAGCCTGATACAATTGGCTTGTGATGGTCTCTATAAACTTAACTACCGCGAACATAACTCCAATATGGCAGTAATGTATGAACTGAAGGTAAACACATCGAATTACTCAAAAACATGATAAACTGGCCATGCTATGGTTCATAAGGACGTGAAATTAGTGCATGTACTCTCCCCCTTCCCCTTGCAAGTCACGTGACGCAACGCCACTTCAACGTCATTTGATGGAAAAATACTGGATTTTGTGTGTGCAAACTACTGCCAGCCCTGAACAAAGATTGAGGAAAAGAATTCACTATCGTTCAGTAAAGCTGTCATTTCAGTTTATGCATTAAAAAAAAAGTTACATTTCACATGGCCACAATAGATATGCACTTTGCACATGTTGAATAATAATATAATGTAAGCCTATGCAAGGGTCAAGTTTGCACACTGGACTGTTCTACACACCTTTTCAAATGGCTTACTAAATAAGCAGCGTTACAGCAGTTTAGGACTAGTAATTTGGTAAATTATATGCTCTGCCTTAACCAACACAAACTGAAGGTGAACCTTTAATCCAATGGCAGCTGGTCTTCCGTTGTATTCTGGAACTGACTCCAGATTTACAGCTCTATCATGGCTATTTTGTTATGTAAAGGGTCAGACTACATTTAATTTTAGTTGTGTGTGGATCATATTCAAAGTCACTTGTTTTTCACTCTCGTACCATGTAGGCTTCATGGTGCAGTAAACTTTGGAAGCAGAGATTAATTTAAAGTGGTGTAAATGCAATTCTAGTTGTTTCTTAGTGCCTTAACCAGTCTCTCCTGTTTACCTGTCAGTGAGCCAGTGCCACAAATGGAGTCAGTTTGCTTTCCAGGAATCGCAGTCAACATTCTCTGAACCTCAATGAAGCTTGATGCTTCAATGGGGGAGAAAGAGTGTTTTCCTTGAATGAGATCAATGTTGCAATCTTCATTTATGGCATTGGCCATGTGGGTCTAGATTGTTTACATGTTTCAATGCAGGAGTTGTAATAAAGCCATTATTAAACTACAGAGAGTGAGAATGTGTGGAATTGTATTGTACCTTATAAATTCACACCTGACCAGTTTGAACTGAATAATACTGAATCAGTAGTTGTCTCCATTTGAATGTTAAAATGTTCCTCAGGCTATTACTTTTGTTACAGTAATCTTGGCATTATTCCTTTAGCAGTTGTGTAGTGATGTGAATTATTTGAATACAATAAAACTTTGAAACGTAAAACCTTGTCTGGTTTTCGTTTATGCATCTTTGTTATAAGAGGCGAAGCCTGATGGGAAAAACTGTCACAGTAGTCAATGTAAAGAAAAATGGGGGAAAAAAAGCATGTCTCTCTGTATGTCATTAATCAACACATGCCAAAGGTCTAAAGGTCAACAGGATCAAAAGAATGGCTGAAAGAGTCATCATGAAGTGAGGATAGAAGGAGAAGAGGGGTGCACGTGCATTGTGGCACATACATGTGAAATAAGGGGGGCTGTTCCGATCAGGATTGGGCTGGCTTTAGCCCTGTCTGTTTGGTCCTGCCCTTACATTTACATACACCAACATGACATCATTTAAGAGGAGAGCTCCACCCTTGTCACTCAAACAAGTTTGACAGAGTGCTGATTGTTGTCTTATAACCTATGACTCTTGGCTTTTTCAGTACAACTATATAGCTGTAACTATATTTACTGTATATACACAGGATAGCTTGAAAAGCTCCTCATTCTATAACGATGACTTCTATTTAGCAAAGTAATAATATAGAAAGCAGTTCATAGGTAAATGCTTTATTTTAAAGAGATTATTTAGTGTTGCGATGTTTATAATTAACTTTATTTTTAAGCAAATAGTAAATTCTTTTTATGAAATTTGCAAAAAAAATAATTCTATATATTAGACTAATAATAAAACTATAAATTATAATATAAATATTCAGAAGCTACAGTTTACACCTTGATACAAAAATATTGAAGTTCAGTACTGTAGTTCTTTTGAATGAAAACAAATTCATGACATTCTGACAGAAGCCGAACGCCAATGTCAACAAAGCCTGTGATACAAGTAACAATAGACAAAGTGCCATTGAATGATCAGGATATGACCTTTGACCAAGATCTGAGGGAATCAGGGCAGCTACTGTCCATCCACCTTCACCCTCTCTCTGCCAAATGCAGCTATTTCTATTCCTAAAACACAGACCATCTATTATCTCTCAGATTAGTTCAGATCACAATCAATAGCATTATTATAACAGCTTGACTCCATCTGTATCATGACACGAAACATTACATGTTACTGGTAATTATAATTATTGATATGTACATATCACACATACATCATTGACTGTTTACAGTGTTTAAGTCCAAAAAAAAAAAAAAAATACCCAGGTATGGAAAAACTCATGGTTTAAGAATGAGGTAACAAGCTAATTGATCTGAACAGGAAAAAAAATCCATTACATTCAATACCATTTTAATACCAGTCCTCAGTTTGTTGTGTGCGAGTCTTACTTAGAAATGCATGGTATTCTTTCTCAGAACTATGAACACACATTTCAGCGTAATAGAAAGAGAGATAGATGTCTGTAGTATTGAATGGTGGGGGCTATGATGGATCTGGTAAAGGGGGAATTAACACATGATCATTTGTGTTCTTGGTTGGCAGGTGGCCCGGTACTGTAACCCAACCTGCCAGAGCTCAATCAAACACTGTTACCAAAAAAGGAAGACCAACTCAAAGGTCCCCCCACCTCCCTCCACACATACAGAAGAACGTTCTACTTCCTCTTGCTGTTGTCATGGTGACAGTTGTGCTGGAAATCCTCTTCAGTGATATGACTGACTGATCATGAGATAAACCACTAATACCTTCCTTTTAAAAAAAAAAACAAAATAGTAGATATGAGGTCATTGCGCTAATGAGAAATGTGCAATTCTAGACACACATTTCACAGAAAAATGGTAAGGAAATTTTATTTTAACAGCAAAATCAGTTTTTAGGAAGGTTGTAACTTAAAGCAATTCTAAAATAAACCAGTAAAAAAAAAAAAAAAAAAGAGATACAGACTTATTTTAAATGACTATTTATTCAGTTTTCTACCCCATCTGTCCACATCATAAGTCCAAATGGCACAGTTCTGATAGCTCTGGAGGGCAATATAGTCATAGACCTCACAAGAATTAGTCTTTAACGGTCACCATCAACCTCTCTATAGAGTCTCCTCTGCGTATTATACAGGTTTAAGTCATTGCATTAAGACGGCTTAAAGTGCAGGGTCAGTACCACGGATAAGAGCTTTGTCTGGTCACCTGAGTCGGCTAGAATGATGCATTGGCATGGACGTTACAATAGACTGAGGCTGGGATGCATCCTGAGGCAGAAAGAGATGAGATGAAGCAAAAGATGCTAAATATAATCCAACAGTACTCATGTGACTCATACAGATGCAGGAAGAGGATACACAGATTGTAGTTGTTGCAACCAATTCAATAGCAGCCAAAAGCTTGTATTGTTTGCAGTGCAACTGAAGGTTCTATTAGGTCCATTGTTAATGTTCTATAGCTACAATTATGACATCACTGACTCTGCCAGCATTCCATTCTTCTCACAGGATTGTAACGGATTCTAATGTTATTCTTGTTGTGTCTGGCTGGAGTTTGGAGAGGGGGGTGAGGAGTGGAGCAAAGGATGGATGAAGAGAGCGGTAGTTTCTTCTAGCTTGTCAAACAGCAGCAACCTCTTTACTCCTCTTTTCACAAACTCATCCACTCAACTCCATCTTTCCTCTTAAGTCGGTCTTGACGGCCCCGAGCGTGTCTTCGCTCTAAAAAAAGACCAAAGCGATGGTTAAAAATGGAACTGAGAGAAACGGAGAAAGGGAGAGAAAGTAAAACAGTAAAATGTAAGAAGCAAGGCTATATAAAAACAGGCATATTATATAAATATTAAACACATATTATATAAAGTCACACCTCTGACATAATCTAATCTTCTATACAAGAGTTTACGTTTAATTTGCCTGACAAGAGCAGACAAGCAAGTTTAGCTTTTTTTCATAAACCCTCACGATGAATATCACGAATCATCATTTTAAAATGTTTTGTTGTGTAGGTTATTACAGTACCTTAGAGTTTTCTCCGAGCTGCTGTGTCTTCCACTGGGCTGAGAAGAGGCCTTTAACTGGGCCTCCAGTCTAGAATAGATCCCCCCAGCAGGCTGGAACCACACACACACACACACACACACACACATACATTACGGTGCAAAATACTAGTAGAATGTTGTAATACTATTGTAAAAGACAGTAATAAAATAGCAACACAATTACTGACACACAATTTTGCTATAAGAAATGATATTCTATCACATGATAATTGAGGTAATAATGCTTTTCAGTCCCACAGCACACATATACAAAAACAAGTAGAAACAAACTCTTTTACACAGGCATTAAAGGGATAGTTCACCCAAAATTTATAATTCTCTTATAATTGACTCACCCTCATGCCATCCCAGATGTGTATGTTTCTCACCGATCATATCCAGAGGTGCAAAAATCATATGCATAGGGGCGCCATGTAAAGGGGGGCTCCAGTGGCTCACTAAAGGTGGTACAATCAGCCTCCTCAACCCCTCCAACATACCGCCCCCCCCACTCATTGCTTATAATGGATGACACTTCCCTCACTTAACAGATACATGGGGCACAACATTTAGTTTTGCATACCCGCTCAGAAATATGTAGTTGCGCCCCTGATCATATCGCTTCTGAAGACATATATTAAACCTCTGGACTCTTATGGATTACTTTTATGCTGCTTTTGTGATTTTTGGAGCTTCAAAGTTCTGGTCACCATTCACTTGCATTGTATGGACCTACAGAGCTATTTTTCTAAAAATCTTTGTTTGTGTTCAACAGAAGAAAGAGCGTCATGCACATCTGGTATGGCATGAGAGTGAGTAAATGATGGGAGAATTTTCATTTTTGGGTGAACTATCCCTTTAAAGAGGCTTTAGCAGGTTTACCCCAGCCAGAAATTATTGCTTTTTTTACCTCTTTGGTGTCTTTAAATTTCATCTGCTCCTGGTCACCAAAGCGCATTTTAGTGAGATTTGCTATAATCTCCTCCATTCTCCTCTGATCTAGAGTGAATATAAACAGATAGTCATCCAACAAGATCATTGCAAATCTACAAAGACCATCAAGTGAAGGCTTCCGTCTATGTCAGAAGTACAGCCAAAATTGTCCCTAATATATTTATTTAATACCATTCATTAAACACCGTCATAAATATTCACTAATGCCACACTTTTTCAATTGAAAAGTGTTGATAAACAAAGAAGCAGTAGTTTATTTTTTTTAAACACCTGGCAGATGAACACATTAATGTATAGTACAAGTTGGACTACTAGTTGTTGGTTGGATTTCACTTTTTCTGATGTGATTTTTCATGCTTTTCAAGTGGTGTTGTAAATCACGACACTTTTTATTGTAACGGCTGCCCTACCACTGTGTAATTGTAAAGAAAGGCTTCATACCCTCCTCCCTCTGAGCATCCTGATTGTACCTCATGGAGCGAGAGCTATCCCACTTATTCTTCTGGATGCTGATGCTAAGAGTGAAAGAAAGAGAAAGAAAAAGATCCAGATGTATCAGTCAGAAGTCTAGAAATCCCTCCTCACTCGTATGTCATGAGTACGACTGTTAGTTTCAGTAAACTAAAAGGCTAACACACAAAACAGCATTAGCCTAACAGATTTACAACCGGTGCTGGGTAGTTTTCTTCTGAATTGTAATCTGGTACTGATTACAAATTACATGGCTAAAATTGTAGTCAGTAACTTAATTTCTTGGATTACATTTTAAAAGTAATCTAATCGGATTGCTTTTGGATTACTTCTGACCTAATTCTTGTTTATTTAAATGTCACATGCTTTTGAATAGGATAAACTTGAACCATTTTGACATAATGTTGCTTAAATGCATTAAAGAAAACTTACTTATTGGTAGAAATATGAGGAATGATTGAGACAATATACTGCCTTTGCCTGTATCATGTAATCTATAAATAAGTAACTAATCTGAGTATTTTAAAATTTATTTTAATTAATTACAAGTACTTGATTTTTGTAATCTGTAATCTATAAAAAGTAACTAATCTGATTATAAGTATTTTAAAATTTATTGTAATCTAATTACAAGTACTTTTATTTTTGTAATCTGATCACGTAATCCATTTTTACATGTAATACATTACTATCCAGCACTGTCTACAACTGAGATCACTTTTACAGAAAAGTCTTTAGTATCACTCACATGAATGGGGTTGAGTCTCGAGAAGGCACCTTTAGAACAACAGGACAGAGTGAAAGAAAAGAGAAGTAAAATACAACAAGTTACCAAACACTGTTACCAAAACAGGAAGACCAACTCATCAAAGGTCCCCCCACCTCCCTCCACACATACAGAAGAACGTTCTACTTCCTCTTACAGTTGTGCTGGAAATCCTCTTCAGTGACATGACTGACTGATCATGAGATAAAGCACTGACTAAACTATACATTTACATGTGAGTGGTGCTTGACATCACAATGCTAGGTTGTTGCTTTGCGGTTGCTAAGGTGTTCTGTGAGGTTTATAACTTGTTGCTATGTGGTAGCTAGGGTGTTCTGGGTGGTTAGGTTGATCTGGTTGATATTCTAGTCCCTAGATATGTCTCTGGTCCCTCCTTCATTTTAAGTCTACAAGATTTTTTTTATATTTGTTTTATAGTCCGCATAGCAGGTGAAAAATGTTGTTCTGATTCCTTTAAAAGTAATAATACCTCTCCTCAAAAAGACGCAAGATTTGATGTATCATTCATTTCCATAGCACAAACGTTGCAGGGCAAATTATGCACCAAAGTTTAATACTTTGGTTTAGGGGTTTGTTCAAATCCCTAACCCTAGTATGAGCAATAGTTAATAGCTAAGGCAAGCATAACTAGTTATTAGAGAAATTAGCAAATTAATTAATTAATTATGCACTCACCTTCTCTACAGATTTCTCTTTATGCTGGAAATTTGGTGAGGACACTTCTCTTTTCAAAGGTTTGCCAGATTTCCTTGCCTTTTTTGCAGCTATGTTAAAAATAGCATAAAACCATCAATAACCCAACCAGTATGCTTAAAATTGTACACGACTGCCATCTTCAGTCCACAATGAGATACTGCCTCTCAAAACTCATCTTTTTCCTACTGATGTGTAAAATTTTTAGTTCACCTTGTGTTTTTGAAGTGTGTTCTTCATCCCCAACCTCGTCTTCTGTGACCTCTGACCCTGTAGTGTACTCATCTTCAGACAACATAGACTGCTGCCACTGCAAAAGGATAGATGAGGTGTGTGTATTTGAATGGGGGTTTGTGGGAATGATTTTGCAATCAATATTTGAGGAACTTGCTCCTTACCAGCTGCAGACTCCAGTTTTTTAACAGTGAAAACTAGGGGAAAAGGTGCTATTATAATTAGAGCTCAGACAATCAAACTGAGATTCACAAATTAAACATTCTTCACAATAAAGAAGGAATATATGTGTGTGCGTGCGCATTGGCCTTTTGGGGCATGTTGTCACACTATATGGGGTAAGCAGTCACAGTGGAACTTGTCATTTAACAGCCTGTTATAGGCTTTTCTGAAAAATTTAAACAGTAAAACAATTACATGAAACAGCAAAAATAAAACATACTAAAATAAAAAACCATTGTTTTGGCCAAAACACTTGACCCAATACAAATGACAACTTTCCCTGACATGACAAATACACTTTTCTTGAGATTGCAGTTAAACTGTTCAGTTAAAATCTATCTTCATTATATTCTTGACTCTTGCTTGAATGTATGTTAGTGTGGTTTTATTTTGTTCACTGGTTTACCCAAAAGCTATAGCAAAATTTTAGTGTGAAGGATAGAATTCACAAAAATAATTCTAATTTTAGAGAGTCTGAAGTGTTCGCAATGATGGGGGCAGATCAGAGGACTTTGAAAATGAGCCAAAAATACATACATAAATAAGAGAAAAAAAAGCAAAGCTAATTAAAGAAAGAAAAGCTAGATAGACTCACAGCTGTGGTTTCCCCAGGTCTGTGAGCTGTAAGCACCCCTGACTGAAGCGTTATATCACAGCCTGGCACGTGTTCACTGCCTGCAGAAGGGTCCTCAGAGCTACAGCAAAACAGCACAAATTACACCACAAAACAGAGTCAAAAGAACCAAACACTTGGTAGTGGATCAAATGAATCTAACATGGCACACAAATGAGTTTTATCAGAAGGATTTTACTGTAGTCTGACCTCTCGGGCACACACACAGCCTCCCTGTGTAGCAGCAAGTCATTCAGTATTCTGGTCTGTGTTGAGTTTACATTGTGATCGCCACAGTTTTCACCATCTGCCGCACTCACAATGTGGTCTCTTTTTTTACAGCCCTGCACCAAGCATTTAAACACAGTGAGAACTGAGACAGTTCAAAGGCCAACTAAGTTTATGAGAACATATTCTTAAGCAACAAAACAAACCTTGGGCATGGAGGAGGGTTCAAATCGTAGGACTCTCTGGTTGCAGCAGGGGTAATGACCTATGCCGTGCCATTTATGATCTGTCCTGATACCAGGATACACAATGGCCTCTGGGTGGTATTTACATTGGCCCAACTCTGTACACAGGAATGCCTGCCAAGGGCATACAACATGCACTTTTTTCTTATTTTCTTTTACTTTCTTATCTTATCAATTTCATTTTTAAATTAATCAATCAGTCTCTACAGTTTGTCTACATATTATCACAAGTAAAACATCTCTCTATATTTACAACATAAATGTATGTACCTGTTTGCAACACGTGCAGGTGAGGAAGTTGATGGTGCCCCAGATCCTCCAGTAGACCAGAACCCAGGACTTCAACTCTTCATAAAGTTCATTTAAATACTCATGTACCTCCCATGCCTTATGTCTACACAGACACCACACCAACATTACACCAGCCACACAAAGAGGATGCATGCTTTTGCTACAGAGGGCATGTAAATATGTGTGAATAGTATCACTAAAAAAAAAATAGCACTTTGGCTGAACTTGATTCAGTCGTGGACAGTGGTTCCACATGTTTGAAATGAGTTTTCTTAACTTATAATTTATATGTAATTTTAACACAAATGTTTTGTCTAGAAAGACCCTAGTTTATTTGAGTAATCCCAACAAAATTAGACATGTCAATATAAATCACTTTTATTTCTTTATGTACTAATTAGTGAAAGTTAGCATGCTAAATACATGCTGGTTGGAAGCACTACATTTGGAGTGTAGTTTAGTAACAATATTATGGTTAGCAGTAGCAAAGCAATTGGTTAACGAAGCGAGCAATCAATTTCATGTGCGCAATCTACCTGTCCTCATCGTTAAATCAAGCTCCACTCTTCACCATAATGGTAAACCCCAAAACTCCAACATAACAGAAACTCTTCTACATTTCAACACAACAAAACATTAAACACTAACAAGAATCCCCTTTATATTCATCTTGCATAAAAACACAAAATAACACTTAATTTTAATATTTACTCTCCCTTTCAAGTCCAATGCAAAGCATGCTGGAAATGGAAATCCCCTGCCCAGTTTCATTAATGCTACATTAAAAAAACCACAAAAAAATATTCATGTAGACTGAACTCAAATGGATTAGGTAAACAATTCATTTTTCAAATTTAAATTGATAGAATGCAATAAAATCACGTTGACAAAATGTTCTAGAATTGTGTTGCTTTAGTTCCTAAGTTCAAGTAATTGAACAAGAAGCAAAATCCTTTTTTCTTTTTTCTTTTTTTTTTTTTTTGAGTATGGGTGTAAAAACTTCAGGAGTGAATATCTCAGCATTATGGTTTTAATTCACTTGTGTGCAGTGTTGGGGTAATGCGATAAAAGTAACATGTTTTATGTAATCAGGTTAACGAGTAAAGTAATGCAATTTTTTTTTATTTTAGACCATAATATCGGAGTTACTTTTGTACACCACTACTGTCCCTGTATTGCGAGAAATCAGGAGTAAAATTGTGCAAACTTCGGGGAGGAGACTTAGTGCATGATGGGCATTGTATTTCTATAGAGTGTGAGGCCAAAGACCATTTAGCAGAGATGAGTCATTTCTATTTAAATGAATGGCAGAAACTGGAACGCCCAACCAAGAAGCTCTAGCACCCAATGGTCAACGGATGTAGAAAGGAAGTCCTGCCTTGCAGGTAAAAGAGCCAGTCACCTTTTAGATTCAGACACTACCTGTCAATCAACCTGCTAATGCGCATTTCGTGTTTTAGCGTAATATGAGGTCAACATTCAGTTGAGTGAAATGCAATTGATTCATGTGTTAATACACACAGCATTAAAAAAATAAAATCAGTAAATGTGTTTAGGCAGAGGGATTATAAGATTAGTCTTCCACTGGCCACAACATGATACATAGGGTGAAATACTCGCTCAAGTTACTGACTTACGCAGCCGAATGGCTCCGTGTTACAGCTCCCCGTAACTGGGAGAATGGGATGACTCTGGATCAGTGGCTCAGAGCAACGTTCTACATCGATTGTGTATGCAGAGAAAATGTCTTAGTTTCTAAAAAGATTCAATATTTTTGTTTTATTATAAACCAATAGTTTGATTTCCATGAGTTTTTATGATATTTTGGTAGCATTATAAACGATTCCATTCAAGTTGTATCAACATGCTTCTTTGAAGTTGTGGTGTCTGTATGCACCGTGGATCAACTCAAAACAAGTGGGCACTGAGATGACTTAAGTGAAAAATATTAATTTATTCATCAGACTTATTCCTTGAACATGTTAGGCTGGCATTCCCCACTGAATTTGATGCTTACTTTTGAAAAACATCTTAAGTGGACTCTGACATTGTCGATGGGCACAGCACATAATGACATATGATGCAGGTTCAAGTGTTGGACCTTTCTGCTTTAGGTAAGACAGTGGTTATTCTTCATTATTCATATTGGCTGCCATGTTGATGGAAAAACAAATCATGCATATTCATGTTATTGCATCTTTATTATAAATATGACGTGAAGACCTACTTTCTAAATATCTGTTTGTTTACTGTGTTGTTTTGACATGAGTGTTGTACAGTAGCGAGCATGACCTGTAAAGCCGCTTGTATGCAATGCATGGCTTATTTATATGAAATGCATAGCATAGCAGAAGAGAAAGTGGCTGTGCGAAAAAAGCAACACAAAAGTAACATAACACTTTACTTTCCATAAAAAAAATTTTTTTTTTTAATTAAGTTACTTTTTAAGGAGTAACACAATATTCTTCTGAGTTACTTTTAAAAGTAACATTACCCAACACTGCTTGTATGTATGTGACTGAAAGACAGCATGTAAGTGTATGATCTAACCTGGTGTGAGTGAATATAATGTTCCCCTGGGTGTCTATGTTGATTTTGTTTGGAACACAAGGGATTTTTCTCTCCGTTTCTTTGGTTAGAAGCTTATGGCAAAGTCCACATCTGGGGAGAGAGAACCACAATTTTTTAAAATGACTATACTGAAAAAAATAGGTAACCTGCAGTTGTTACTTCAAGGATCTATTTACTTGATTTAACCTATAAAATTAACTTTTGTTGGTGTAATCAATTTTTTTTTTAATTGATTTAGTCAGATATTTTTTTTTTACTTGAATCAGACCAGCTAATTTAAATGTTACCACATAAAGCATACTCTGAAAAACACCAGCAGAATTATTTATAATACTTAATAAACTCATAATAAAACAATGACATCTATGCATGTTTTTTATATATTAGATACACTTGATTGAGTCCTTTTTTACTATAGATTCTCCTCCCTGCCCAGTAGGTGGTGATATGCACGAAGAATGTGAATCGCCAAAAACAAAAGAAGAAGAATGTGGAAGTGGAGATTGACAGTAGAAAAGGACTAATATATTGATCTGTTTCTCACCCACGCTTATATCGCTTCATAAGACCACTGGAGTCTTATGGATTATTTATATGCTGCCATTATGTGCTCTTGGAGCTTCAAAGTTTTGGTACCTATTCACTTGCATTGTGAGGACCTACAGAACTGAAATATTCTTCTAAAAATCTTTGTTTGAGTTCAGCAGAAGAAAAAAAGTCATACACTTCTGGGATGGCATGAGGGTGAGTAATTGATGAGAAAAGTTTCATTTTTTTGGTGAACTATTCCTTTAAATATCAAAGCTTGATTATATACTGAAAAAAAAAATAAAATAAAAAAAAACATTAACCTAAAAATCCAAATTAACTGGTTTGATTCAAGTCAAAAATATGAATCAACCTCACTACTTTAGGTTACACCAACAAAACAAATTTTAAGGGTTAAATATGGTAGAAATAGCTCCTTAAAGGTGCAGTATGTAAGATTCAGAAACCCGTTATTAATGACACCAGTGGCCATTAAGTGAACTGCAGCCAGTTACCTGTTGTACGTAACGTACAAAAAAACATGATTCACCAGCATCATGCTGACAGATGAGGTAGC
This sequence comes from Myxocyprinus asiaticus, assembly GCF_019703515.2. NCBI lineage: Eukaryota > Metazoa > Chordata > Actinopteri > Cypriniformes > Catostomidae > Myxocyprinus > Myxocyprinus asiaticus. The sequence goes on from NC_059360.1 coordinate 31,903,197, forward strand.
ATAATTAAAATTACAGTTATGATTGTTTTACAACAAACTTTGAGACTGTAGTTTGAAGTAATCACTTTTCTTTGCATGATACACTGACTGCATTTATACGATAGCCTATGTCAGCGTTAGCTAGCTAGCCAGCTTTATCAAAAGCTGTTAGCTAAATTTGGTGGATAAAATAGACTGTACATTATAAATATGTTGACACAATTCAGTATTGATGCGATTCCATCACAACTGTCATTTTGATATATCGATGAGCTATTGTTTTATAATAATATAATGTCTATATTTTCTGTATAACCAAGTTATGTTACACTAATGAATGGAGCTTTTTGCATTATCTTGAACATTCATTTCATGTGTTATTGTAGTTTAGCTAAAATTACACAGATCAATCTTTATGGCACTATATTTCACATGCTTTGCAGTTATGTAAATTTACCAGTCCAATAAGAACACCAATTCAGGGTTGGTTTTGATCCCCAAAACCGAATGAAGGTCCCTCCAGGAATCAAATGTCCTGCCGATGTTCACTCTAGTTTTCGCTCGACCACGATCATGTTCTCGCTTAGCCAGACGGGATTCAGTAAATGTTTTTTTTTTTTTTTTTTTTGGCTTACTCCGAGTTTGTGTAGGAGTCAGTGTTGTGCTGGAAGCCGGACGTTTGCTGGATTCCATCTCTAAGATAACGTTACCTAGTGTTGCAGACTGTTGTCGCTGTTGAATAGCGGAAGAGAAGTACCGAGGCAAAGCTCTCGGGAGTGCGCATAAACGTCACATACTTTGGATTTTCCCGGCAAAACTGACCCACTCCCTTCGCAAGAAAATCAGTCTACAGGCTTTAATAGGCAACCAAGGAATTCCGGGAAGGGCTCATTTTTTAAGTTTCGTTACAAGCCGTTCACACATTGGCAAAAACAAAAAAAGGCGAATATTACATGAAAATTGTTACATGTTGCACCTTTAAGGTAACAATTGCAAGTTACCACTTTAAGTGTATTACAGGTAATATGTAATTAATCTGGTATAAGGCAGATACTGAACCAGTATTACATTATGAATATAGGTGAATTAATACATCTATAATAGGTGCGGCTGAGCAAACTTGTACTGCTCTGACTGCTTGAACATGTCAGTACAATAAATCATCATGCTATTAACGTGCTATTACAGTATTACACTCTCACCGGTGCAAAGTAGATGCGTTACCAGGAGAGTCGTGATTCTGATTATCAGGATCGAACAATCTCTCAATCTTCTTCTGAAACAGTTTGCTGGGTAAAATGTAAAAATCATCACAAATACAGTTTCATCAATAACATACAGTATAATGTAACTGATCTGTGTGTCATATGATGTAACCTGTACATTATAGAACTGAATTGACAAGTGTTTTTGGTTTTGGGGGGGGGGGATTTTTCCCCTTTTTCTCCCAATTTGGAATGCCCAATTCCCAATGTGCTTTTTTTAAGTCCTCGTGGTCACGTAGTGATTTGCCTCAACCCGGGTGGCGTAGGACGAATCCCAGCTGCCTCTGCCTCTGAGACCATCAACCCGCGCATCTTGTCACGTGACTTATTGAGCACGCTGCCATGTAGACATAGCGCGTATGGAGGCTTCACGCCATCCACCACGGCATCCACGCTCAACTCGCCACGCGCCCCACCGAGAATGAACCACATTATAGTGACCACGAAGAGGTTACTCCATGTGACTCTACCCTCCCTAGCAACCCTTACCTCAGCTTAGGAGACCTGGCTGGAGTCGCCCTGGGATTCGAACTAGCGATCTCCAGGGGTGGTAGCCAGGGTCTTTTACCACTGAGCAACCCAGGCCCCCTCTGAATTGACAAGTTTAAATGTTTAATATTTACATGGTATACACTACTAATATGATATCCAGCAGATTCAAAATTGTTCTGTTTTGTTCTGTGTTTGTTCTCACCTTTTGAATTTGTCTTTTTTGTCCCTGAGGTCATCTGCCTCATTGTGGCTGAATAGATCAGCAATGCGTCTGGCCAGTTTGTTGTTGATGCAGTTCATATTGCATGGCGTTGCTATAACGGCACACATGTGTTTGTGACAATACTGGATACACTCCTCAACCTTTAAATCCACAAAAATGAAACACCTGAAGCCCATATAATGAATAGACAATTAACTTCTGACGAGATCTCAATCCAACATGCCATCTCTACACACTGCTCATACAAACCAAAACAATCCCAAACTAAAGTCATCCTGTTAAGGAGAAAAATTCATACATATATGCTGGTGTTTTGTGGAGAATGTTTCTTCCAAGCACATAAAAAGGATTCATCAGGAACATTACAATTGAAATGTATTAGTGCTTGTTTGGGCAGTGCAGAGCTCATACAAAAAAAAAATAAAAAAAAAATACGAACGTCACAAAACAGCCATCATGCACCATGCCTTTAACATGCACTTGTATCAAAAAGTCACCCAGCTCAGAGCACACTTTCTACATTACCCAAAACACTGTCACTCCTCACAACACTTACTAAAGTTTCCATCTTCAAGAACTCGGAGGAGATCAGGATAGAGATGACATTGCTGTGCTCTGCAACCAAACACCACAACATAACCGACAACATCACAAACAGCGAAATGTCAAACTCACAGCCAACACATAACCGTTTACAACCACATGAAACACCATCCACCACTTATAAACACCATTCAGCCATATCAGACGACAGACATTACACAACACCTCTTTTGGTATCTTTAATTAGAGAAAAATAAATGACAACAGCAAATACACAAAGAACATCTGAAGCAGTTCCCAAAAGACAATTACCCAATTTGGGCTTGTCGAGGTGTTTTCCATGCGAATGTTCAGTGCTGTGACTCTTGACGTAGTTCATTAGCCAGTCAAAGATCTGGACATCACAGTGGACAGAAATGTCTACCTCGTCCCAGCGCTGTGGGTCCACGGACAGATACTCTTCAAAGTAACGCATCTCTCTCACCAGCAGGTTCCTCGGACACACGAAGTCCTGCTTCAGGTTCTTTGCCTCATCACACACGTGGATGACCATGTTGGGGCTGTGTGCAAAGAAGACAAGCAGTTACTCACACAGGAAAAAAATGTGCTTCATGTGGTAACATCTAAATAAAATTGTTTTATTTATGCTGAAAATATAATGTAACTAATGAATTAACCTGAATACATTAGGTACACCAACAAAACTTATTTTTTATTAAACTCTGGTGCATTTTTGGGCTGCCATCTGTAATTTTTCACATTCATATTTAAAAGCTCCCCATTCACACATACTGTGGACTAATTGCAAAAAATTCTCATTTTTCAGAAACCCCTCAAATAAAAAAAATGTAAAAAAAACACTATAATATTGTATGTGTTATATATATATATAATTTTTGTTGTTGTCCTAAGTTTGTAAACATGTAATTCTGGTTCTGTTCACTCTACCTCACTTTGAAAAGTCACAATTCATTCCACTAGATGGCAGCAAGCACTAGAAAAAAAGAATGGTTTATCTATCACATTCCATCACAACTGACAGCTCTGAAATGTAAGTGGCGCTGTAATGCATTTTAGCCCTCACAGGTGTGCTCGTCCATAGACATTCAGTCTAATTTTCAGTTCAAGCACCACCCTCATTATCTACATCTCCATCCAAGGATTTTTTGTGAAAAAAGTTTTAGTGCATCAAAATAAAGCTGATGGAAACGCAAATTAATCGCTAAAATTTCACAAGTGTCAACATAATATTTTTCCGTTTAACTCTAGCGCATAAACTCCATGTCGATACTTCATAGGTCACGAAAAACTGGTTTGGAAACACTTTTTGTTGAGATGACTGGCATTAATACAAAAATGTAGTGTCACATGACAGAATTTACCCCAATCGTTAGCCTGTGTTAATCATGACGACAAGGTATACATCCTTGAAAGCCAATTTGTTGTATGTGATTATGGATTGATCTGAACGGCATAAAGATCTGATCACTGCAAACATGACACTTCCAGGAGTGCCAACACAAATATCACGTATCATGCACATAGACAAGTGCATGGAGAACAAATGAATGGCCACTGTTTGTGATTAATCGCGGTAGACATCAGTTTATTTATTAAAGTTGATTTTTCACACCATTCAAAACAATAGACAGCAGTCATGGAATTAGCCCACAATACAAAAAAAAAACATATTTATGTGCACAAAGATATTTTAAATTAAAAATAAATACACAATACTTGGAGAAAAGCTTCAGTGTGCTTTTTTGGAACACAAACATACAATTCTATAAAATTATTGTTTAGCTTACATTTGAAAAAATGCTGGCAAAATTCCCTGTATTACATTAAATAAATTACCAAACAAAAAAAAATATATATTTTTAGACTTATATATGCCTTTTCTTTACACAAACTTAAATTAGCCATACCCTGTTCTGTAGACAAATAAAATCGGCTGAATGACATTTTCTACACTTCAAGACTATAAACTATCAGAACTATTTGTCCAATGCCGAGTTCACTTTCAGAAAACGAGCTTTTGAACCTTTTAAAACTTTTAATTTTTGTTTTAAATCTAACCCTCTTTACCTCGGATCGCATTTGCTGCGCTTCTTCAGAAAATGTAAATTACATTATGATGCTAAAATTAATTTTAAATGACAGTCAAGTTCAGTTGGTCGTTAAAAGTTGCTGGACAAATATGCGGGACATAATGCAGTTGTGATGGCAATGCTTTAGATTAGATGATTGTTCAAAATAGCCTATTGAATATCAGGAATGTATCATATGTAAACCCTGATATTACACCACATAATTCTTTTCTTTAATAGCTGTGCACACAGCATATACACATGGATGGATGGTCCTTATACTAAGACTGAAAGTTTCCCCCACTATTTAGTGCAGGTTTCCAGCTTGAACAGGGCCGTGACTATTCGTTTTCGGGTCGGAACCGATGGCAACTTGCAATAGGCGCAACATTAGGACCAATATTACAGTCCTATCAGAAGGGCAACTGCTCCCTTTTGATTGCAATTCCTCATCTTCTGATTGCATTTGTTTGTGAAATTAAAATGACAGTAAGCTGGCTAATTTCAGTGAATTGTCTCAATACACTCCCCATTTTACCAAAAAATTAGGGACATCTGGGAGGCGAATTAGCGATAAACACACATTTCTGAATGGAAATGGCTTCAGGGCAGATTTCTTTTGCACTTAACCAAAACTTATGCGACAAAGTGTTTTTTTAGGCATGATGTCATCACGCACACCATTTTTATCGATAAAAGGCCATTTGAATGGAAACAGGCAGAAGACGGAAAATTTCTCCAAAACAAAATGCATGCTTGTTCACTTTGTCGATAACAAAATAGTGCATAAAGTGGATGGAAACTAGGCTATTGTTTCTTTGAATATTTCAGCCACTGAGTCAACTAGAAGCTCAATCTAGGTGAAGATCAGCAGAAAATCCCAGGAGATCAGCAGTTACAGAAATACTCAAACCAGCCCATCTGGCACCAACTATCATGCCATGGTCCAAATCAATGAGATCACATTTTTTCCCCATTCTGATGGTTGATGTGAACATTAACTGAAGCTCCTGACCTGTATCTGCATGATTTTATGCACTGCATTGCAGCCACACGATTGGCTGATAAGACAATCGCATGGATGATTCTGGATGCCAGATGGGCTGGTTTAAGTATTTCTGTAACTGCTGATCTCCTGGGATTTTCACGCACAACAGTCTCTAGAATTTACTCAGAATGGTGCCAAAAACAAAAAACATCCAGTGAGCGGCAGTTCTGCAGATGGAGACGCCTTGTTGATGAGAGAGGTCAACAGAGAATGGCCAGACTGGTTCGAACTGACAAAGTCTACGGTAACTCAGATAACCACTCTGTACAATTGTGGTGAGAAGTATAGCATCTCAGAATGCTATTCTGAGATGCGGGTTGGCGCTGTTTTGGCGGCAAGAAGGGGACTTACACAATATTAGGCAGGTGGTTTTAATGTTGTGGCTGATGGGTGTAGGTAATCTTGGAATGGGGCAAACAATATGAATGAGCCTCACCTTTTACCCCGTTCTGTCCTCTCAACCTTTTCTTCAGGATATGGAATCTCACTTTCTGCAGAGCCTCCTCGACCATTAGGGATCACAGTGAGGCCTATTGATAAAGCAATGAATATATATCAGTAGCCCTAGGAAAACCTCTACTAAAATGTTCCATAGTAGTTTAATGTCAATTTTGAAACGGTCTATTGGTCTATAAAATCTGATCCTGTTTATCTGTGAGTGTGAGATAGATGACCATACATCTATAAAATCATGTCAATCAAGAATAACAAACTTTAATACTGAGGGTTAGTTTAGATTCCAGCACTAAATAAGGGATTTGGTTGTTGTGTCCAAATCCCACTTATTGACTCACCTGACACTGAGAGAGAGCCCTGATTGGACTGTGATTCCCCTGTCTCTCCAGTTATGTCCAATAGTTTGGATTTGAGGTAGGAGGAAAAGGGTTCAGTTGGAGAGCCCACCGCTCCAGTCAGTGGGTTACACTGGTCATCAACATGAGGAAAACTGCCTGTAGTCTTCAGCTCTTCAAACCTTTGTGCACACTGCAAACATGAAAGAGAAAAACCTTGTCAGCAGTTCTGACAATATGGATACAGCGTGGTAACAACCACACCATTTAAATAGTAATAGTAATATTCTAAGCCAAATTAATTAGGTCTATTGTGTCTTTTACCTCTTTAGGTGTAAACCCTGGCACCAACTTAGCAACATTCTCCCAGTTGATTGGCTTAGGTGTTGCCCAAACTGAGCTCAGGACCATATCCAACACCAGGAGGTTGTTGTCATATGGGAAGTTATTATTGACAGAGCAAAGACGATTCATTTCTGCGGAGCAGAGATGGGGGGGGCAAATTAAAGCAGATCAAAGGTGGGGTTTTTTGTGGGTTTGTTTACTTTTGAATTTTTGACAGTGTTTTGAATTAAAGGAATATTCCGGGTTCCATTCAAGTTAAGCTCAAACGACAGCATTTGTGGCATAATGTTGATGGACCTTTTTCACAGACCTGTTATGATGCGTTTCTGCCTTCTTTAACAACGTAAATGTAGCAAACTTTTATATTTCCAATATTTAGTGTAAATTTATAATATTGTACTTTGTATTATTTGAGCAGTAAAGTTGTATAAAATGTCATTTTTAGAGTTTTAGGGGTTGTTGACATTAAATCGTCATGGCAACAAAGTTGTAAAATTGACTAACTTTACACAGAAAAGGTTAGTAAGCGATTTTATCACATTAAAATCATGTTAACGCGCATATTGTTTAAGTATTGTGGCTATACTTTTGAAACTGTGAGTATTTTAACGTTTACGAATTGGCCCCATTCACTTCCATTGTAAGTGCCTCAATGGGTCAAATCAAAATAATATTGATTACCACAAAAAATTATGCCACAAATACTGTCGATTGAGCTTAACTTGTATTGAACCCGGAACATTCCTTTAACGAGAATTCTGTTGGCCTGTTTGAACATTCCGTCACTGTAAGTCTATGGGATTTTTCTGATTTTTGATTTCCGATGTGCAAAAACAGTACATCCGATCAGTTAGAAATGACACAGCACACGAAGTCAGAGCAGTCTGAAGGTCTGTACCAAGTTTGCTTGAAAACTGTAAGAGGAGTTAGTGTTAAAAATGTTGGTCTCTGTTTAGGTTTTTTTTTTTTTCAAAATCCCTAAACCAGGTTTGTTGGCTATGTCAAGCCAACATAATGAGGCTATATTCGTTAACATTAGTTAACTACATTAGTTTATATGAACTGACAATGAACAATAATTATAGCATTTATTTTGTTAACATTTTATTAATATACATACAGTTCAGTGTTAGTTAATGTTAGTTCATACTACAAAACTAATGTTAACATGCACAAATTTTAATTTGAAAAATGTGTATGTTGAAATGAACATTAATCCAGACTAATGAGTGCTGTAAAAGTAGGCTACTATTTATTGTTAGTTCATGTGTACTAATATAGTTAACTAATGTTAGTTAATACAACCTAAATGTAATGTTACTGCACGTATTTAATTGTCATAAAACATGTACTAGTACATGTTTAGCATTCATAAAACATACACTAGTACATTTTTAACCACTGAAAATGATAAATTAACATTAAGATTAATAAATGCTGGAAAAATGTATTAATGTTAACAAACAGAACCTTATTGAAGTGTTATGCTTAAAACCCTCACCAAAATGGCTTAAAATAAGCCAACTTACTTTTGTCCCTTTGTCCTGTGTTTAAGGGGACATGAGGCACTTTGTGGAAATGACAGCTGTCCCATTTGATGTGGGTTCAAAGCTTATAAAAATGTATAGAAAAAAAAACAACTTTTACAGTTCAGCATTGTCTGTAGCCTATGTGGAGCTGCAAATATGCGAAGCTTGCATTAATAAATAAATGACAGATCATGGCACCGCCACAGCCTCACATTTTTGTCGCATCGCCTCTTCAGAATGCTAAGCTAACACACATCATCACATCGCCAATTTACCCTCTTCCAGATTTACGCGTTTCTTCTGGTATTGGCGCTCTTCTTTCATACCAGCTGAGCGGTGCTGCTAACAGGCTGGATGGTTTGAATAACATCAACGGAGATGCTCTGATTCACGATATTTCATCAAGGATGCGAGTAAATTTCACAATCACACATACGAATAATAATCATGAAAGGAACTGGTCAGACTTTACAAGCTCGATATCAGCAACTGTGAGCATGACTGTCCAGATCCTTGTTTTCCCTCTTGCAGAAGCGGCTCTTGGATGATGACGCGCTGCAGTCTCTCCGGTGGAGCACCTCCTCCCACGCTTTATACCCCTGCTGTTTGTCTGCTGAGATTTTACGGGCGGCCTAACAGCTCAATCAGCCATGACCACAGCCTAAAGAAGAAGCTGATAAAATTGTTCACGGCTGATGCGAGGCAGAGGATTAACTCCACTTTCCCCAGCGCACACACACACACACACACACCACTCACTCACTCTCTCTCTCTCTCTCTCTCTCTCTCGTTAGGTCGTGTCCTGTATTTCCGGTGCTGCAGTGCGCGACGGCGTCCACGTTGCCAAGCGACAACAATCAAAAGCATTTGTGTCAAAAGCTGTGTCCGAAACCGCCCCTTATCCTCTAAATAGTGCACTCACTGCCATTCATTATATAGGAAATAGTGAATGAGTGAACGAGTGGGCGATTTCAGACACAGCTAAAGTCATTTTGACTTGCTCCTCCTTTCCTTAAAAAAAAATAAAAATAAAAAAAGGCACTTATAATGGAAGTGAATGGGGCCAATCAGCAAACATTAAAATACTCACTGTTTCAAAAGTATAGCCACAAGACATGAACAATATGCGCGTTAACGTGATTTTAGTGTAATAAAATCACAACGTTTTCTGTGTAAAGTTATATCCAATTTAACAACTTTGTTGCCATGACGATGATTCACTATTTGTCTTGCGTCAACAAACCCTAAAACGACTGTAAAAGTAACGATTTAAACAACTTTACAGCTCAAATAATACATGAGTTTTAACAAAATTAATATGTGCTTTTATAAAATTATAAGATTCACGTTTCTGCTTTTAAACCTTCCAAAATTTGGCCCCATTCACTTCCGTTGTAAGTGCTTCACTGCAACCTCTATTTTGACAGATAAGTCCAAATACATTTTGGTGGTAATCAACATTATGCCACATATGCTGAACTTAACTTGAACCTGGCATATTATTTCAAGTCATGAGAATTACAGGCACATGGAAAGTTATAATCTAGTTCTAAAAACATAAAAAAATAAAAATAAAAAAAGAAGCCCTTGACTGAAACTGAGTTGTACTGAACTTTATCTCTTTCTGTATAAAAATGATAGAATTCTGTTGTCTGTCAGCATGCACTGCAACAATGGTTTTACTTTAAAGGAATCTTCTGGGTTCAATACAAGTTAAGCTCAATCAGCCGCATTTGTGGCATAATATTGATTACCACAGAAAATAATTTTCATCCCTCCTTTTAAAAAAAAAGCAAAAATATGGGTAACATTGAGGCACTTATATGGAAATATTTCTTCATAACAAAAAATATGAAGCTTCTAATTTTATAAAAGCACTTACATCAAATCTTCTGTTAAATCTTGCGTATTATGAGCTGTAAAAGTTGTTTAAATCATTGTTTTAGGGTTTACAGCGTTATGTTGTCATTGCAACAAAGTTGTAAAATTGGATAACTACACAAAAAAGGTTAGTAAGCGATTTTTATCACACTAAAATCATATTAACACATATTGTTTATGTCTTGTGGCTATACTTTTGAAACAGTGAGTATTTTAACGTTTACACAGCATGGCCCCATTCGCTTCCATTGTAAGTGCCTAACTGTAATCCATATTTTTGCTTTTTTGAAAGGACAATTTGAAATTAACTTTTGTGGTAATCAACATTATGCCACAAATGCTTCCCATTGAGCTTAACTTGTATGGCACAGATTTAACTCATAAAACTGACTGCCCATAACTATGCAGAGTTGCACTGCAATTTCTTGATATCTGAGTATTTATTATTGGTCTGTATAATTAATATAGTTAATACAATAGAGAAAACATGAAAACACAAAGTTCTTTAAGTTTTACTGACAAAATAATTGCTTATATTTTCATAATTGCACATTGTCTTAATTGTAAGGGAGATCAAACAAGCTTTAACACAGAAAAAATACACAAACCAAACCATGACATAAATTATAATGAGCACATTAAATATTCACAACATTAGAGGAAAACAACCTAAAACTATTACATTAGGATAGGCGGGAGTATTCTCTTATAGTGAAATGTTTTCCGTTAATGGTATTTGTAATAAATGTTGCCTTACAAATTTAAATTGATGAGACTGCATGTTTACTGAGATTTTCCCATTTAACCTTATCAAATGCATTAACTGTTCATACATGAAGGACAACATATATGTAACCTTTTACCTTTAAGTTTGATGTGAAATTATTCAGATGAACTAAATCCATTTTCCCAAGTTATTCAAATTTATTCATTATTATGTAAAAGGTCGGTATTAACACAAACTGACAATCTATAATGTTGAAATACATCTTTTGTTGGAAGAAGAATCTAAAATTATTACTAACAAATATTAGTAAAGGCTGTAAGCCTAGCAGTTTACTGAAACTGCTTTATTCACTGCTCAGCTATGGTGTTCAAACTATATATTCCACTGATTATCAGGGAGCTTACTCTTCACCTACCCCTTCAAGTCCTTCACTTTTGATTATCTCCTCTTCTTCTTTCAGTTGCCAGACCAAGTTTTATAGAGGGTGTTTTTCTCCTACTGAGCTCAAGCCAACACATACATACGCACACATGCCTTCCCACACATACAGGCTCATAAGTCTATCTTTTCTGAAGTTATCACTACAGTATTACTGATGTTGTTTATGGAAGGTTGCACCTCCAGGACAGTGTGAGGGCCTAGTGTTTCCCCATACATAGACTCCAGTAGCTCATCTTGGTCTGAAGTGCTTGGGTCAGGCAGCCTGGAGCTGGGAGCTAGAGCAGAGTCTGTAGCCAGGCCAATTTGGGGTTCTGGAAAGTTCTGAGCAGCTTGCTGGGCCTGTGCCAGCCTCTCTAATTCTGCATGCTTTCTACCTCTTCTCCGGCCCAACACTTTGACATAGTTGGCAGGAACAAGACCAGTGGTCTCACCGTCTACGCTGGCCAAAAGCCAGCCACGGACCCTGGGCTGTAGTTCTGAAAATAAGAGCAAAATACATTGTGTACAAGTTGTAAATCAGTGCTGTCAGTACTAGGGATGTCCCGATAGGGTCCGATACCATGCTCACGTACTCGTGCTCTTAAAAATGCTCAGAAACCAAAAACCGATACTATCTGATTTATGAATGTCATTAATTCAACATTCAGCTCACAAATTAAAATCACGTTATGTCCTAGTGAGATTATTTAACCACAAAAACTTCAAATGTGAGCGCTTCTGAATGTGTTGTGAAGACACCAGCTGCATGTACCTTTTAAAGCTCCTCCTTGGCTCTTAAATGGAAAACAGTCATGAGCATTGCGCGCTGTTTGTTGCAGATGACAGTGAACAGAGCACAAATTACAGAGTACATACTTATTTAATTAAATAGCAGCCTTTTGTGGTTTAATAATCACTTTGAGTCACATAGCGACCGACTTTTCCTGACTGAAAATCTAACATTATAACACAATAACACTTCAAATTAAAAGCTCTGTCAAAATAAAAGCTTAATTTAAATGAAAAAATTATGAAAGAAATATATCACTATTGTAAAGTTATGTAATATTTGCTGTATTACTTATGGGGCTTTTCCACTGCACGGTACGGCTCGACTCGCTTTTTGGGGGTTTTCCACTATGGATTGTACCTGGTATTTTTTTTTAGTACCACCTCGGTCGAGGTTCCAAGCGAGCCGAGCCGATACTAAATGTGACGTCAAAACCCTGCAGATCACTGATTGGTCAGAGAGAATCGTCACTGCCAGCGTAATATTGGCATTAGTTCATTCTATGCTTTGCGACAGTGGTACGTATAGCGATTGAGACCCTAAACACATTGCTATAAGCTAGACGGCAGGTTAGCTTACACTCGTGTGTTGTCTTTGAGCTAACACAGTGATGTCCTCATCTGCGCTTTGGTGTATGATTTCCCAAACTCTCCTGTTTTTTTAGCGGTATTTTGTCTTGCTGCCGTCAGCCTCTTTTGAAACAAAGTTTGTCGTCTTGCTGTGAAAAACAGCCACATGCTGAGAATCAAGAACACCATTCCTTCGATATCTTCCATTGCTCCTTTGTTGTGTGTTTGTGATGCGTTGAAGATTATGTCACGGCAGTAGAGGCGGCTCAACTATGACGATCAGCCTATAATCCCACCCACGTTGAGGCTGCACTAAACTGCAGTGGAAAAGCAAGCTCAGAAATGTAAAGCGAGCAGATTTGAGTCGAGTCGAACCGTAACGTGCAGTGGAAAAGTGCTGAAACGCTACTAATAATGATAATAAATCAATAGTAATTGTATTATAATTAAGCTGCATTATTTCACATCTGTGATGCTTTGTAGGGCAGCACTTTATTTGACAAAAATAACTCCAATGTAGTGTTTTGGATTGTGCTGTGAGATTCTGTATAAGCACATCATTTGATAAAAAATAATACATTATGTTGAAAATTAATTGTTATTCTTTCATTTGATTAAAGTTGTAATTAATTCATTTATTTATTTAAACACCATTTTGATGATATAATTGAAATAAACTGTTGATATAAAGTTCAGAAAAAAAAAAAAAAAAAAAAAAGAAACAGGTATTGGACTCGGTATCGGCGAGTACCAAAAATGAAGTATCCTCAAACAAATGGTATCGGGACATCCCTAGTCAGTACCAAGGACCAAATCTGGTCTGTTTGTTCTTTTTTTAAATATTCTGCTTAACATCAGCCAAATGTAAACTTTACAAATGTTAAAACTTAGGCAGTTCAATTTGATGAGTTTTAATGCAACAAGGAATTTTGACACAATGCAAACCGTATTGTTGTTTTATTTTAATTTCTCAACAAGATTTCCAGCCAGTTTGTTTACACCCTGCTTAATGTTTAACTACACTTTCTGCCCATTGACCATGGTGAAAAAATGTGATGATCTCAAACCTTTAGGGGCCAGATTAAGCATGTCTCCAGCCTGTAGTGAGATCTCCTCTTCAGACGCAGCTGTGAAGTCATACTCGGCTCGTGCAACCACATGATCATCTTCCCCACTCGCCCAGTTAGTGGCTACAACACAGAACACACCCATTCATTAATATTCTTATCAAACACAAAAGTACAGAGACAGCTATAAAAGTTACTTAGCTCAAACACAATCAAAACAGACACAAACACATTCTGGTCAACATATATTTTCTATTGTGCACTGCTCTTCACACATATGCAAGGTTTTTGGATGACTGACCAACAGAATGATTTAAATCTGTGACTCAAGTGCTCATTAAGTAGGAGAGATGTTTCATTCGGGGGGCTTGTGTAGTGGTGCAATGTAATCCATTCCATCAGGGTGTAAGCCAAGAATGACTACATGACTTTATATACTATAATAAAGTTATACAATAACACTCACAACTTGTTAAAAAGAAGGCATGAGAACAGACAAAAAAGAAATGACTAAATGAATAGATGGACCAACAAAGTATTGGACAATATCCCACCATTGTCCTCAGGACCCTCAGTAGATCTCAAAAGCCTCCAGATCAAATACGGCCCTCCAAGAACTACAGCAAAAAACAAGAAAATGGGCCACGATTTGACAGAATTCGCTCTGGGGTCCTCTATCCCTGCACCCCTGGTTCCTGAAGCCGACAACACGGCCTCACTGTCGGCCCACAGGTCATCAGCATCCAAATCTTGACGCAATCCCAGCAGCCTCTGTAGTCTGCAATAAAGGTATCGAAGGGTCCTAACCAGGGCAAATGCAGACAGAACTTTTGTGAAATGGATACGCAGACGAGAGAAGTGATTGGCCACATCTAGCACCGCACGGAAGCTGTTATAGACAGCAGAGAAAGTAGCGTCCATCATCATGCTGACTGATGAGAAGGCATGAACAATGCTCTCAATGGACTGAAACGCTCCCCTGCTGCTCTCCTCTGCCTGCTGGACAAACCGGCTGGGTGGAACATCGTCTGTTTGGTAACGGTTATAACCAAGGCCGCCTCCAGCTCCATAACCACTGTAGCTGTAAGGACTGTAGGCCCCATAGATGGAACTCCCATAAGGACTGTATGAGGAAGGAAAAGAGCTGTAGGCAGGACGGTATCCCTGTTGGACGGGTCTTGGAGGGATGGGTGGTGTCACGCGTGTTAGAACCGGAGGACCAGACACGGATGGCCCACTCTGTGCTGCTGATCCAAAGTCAACAGAGCTAGATATAGGAAAAAAGAATGAACTTTCAATAAAATGCAATATCTCAATAAAAACAACATAATACTATATACACAGTTCTACGGTTGTCACTAACTTTCTAGTCTAAAATAAAAGTTAGCTGAGCCACAACAGGGGTGAGAATGTGTGACGTTTGAAAAACGGTCATGCCACTGAACTTTGACACTTACTAGCGTACTCGTGCACGAGCTAACTAGTTTTCATAACATCAACAGCACAACTAAATAGTATTTCTCTCTGCGTCACAAGCATTCGATACGTATCTATATTATTATAAAACAATAATAATACAATAAAGCAATTTGTCAAGTACATTTGGTAACAGGTTAGCTAGCATGCGAACAGTCCGTTTTTTTTTTTTCAAATCGAAGTTACTTTACGAACCGATAGTTTAATGGTGCAGTAAATGTTCCAGGGATTCGCCTTTCCCACGGTTTTGGTAGAGGTCGAGTCATTATTTTATGTTTCAGACCAAAGTCGGTTTGGCTCTGACCACCAAACGCCAGGAAGAGAAGCGGACCCACAGGCCAGACTAAAGCAATCGACCTTTCACATCGATCTCGCTAACAGTAAACACGAGACTAAAGCAATCTATCACCATGGTTCACATTGATGGCAATGTGCCCGTTTCTTTACATTTTACGAATGCCTGCTTGCGATGCAGTTTTATATTTGAGATTTAACATTGTTCTTACACACAATGCCTTATTTAGATATAATATATCTTCCTATATTTTCAAGATTGACAAACTAAAAGTCATTTGTCAGAAGTGGGATTTGAACCCACGCCTCCATTCGGAGACCAGAATTCTCTTCACCTGAGAAGGTTTGAACCTTGAGTCTGGCGCCTTAGACCGCTCGGCCATCCTGACATGAAGTTTTCAAGCTTCAATAACTGATAAATCCTATTAAATTTATTTATTATTCAAAAGCAAAAGCAAAAAAATGTAATTCATATTTACTTAAATACATCTCTTCTATGCTGAACGTGTTCATCACTGAGTTCAAAGTCAGTTTCATATTTCATTTTTCTGGGGTTTAAACGTCATAATGTCAAGTAATAATAATTAATAATAATAATTCCTTACATTTATATAGCGCTTTACTCGGCACTCAAAGAGCTTTACATAGTATAGGGGGAATCTCAACCATCTCTGTGCAGCATCCACCTAGATAATAGTGATGGGTCGTTCATGAACAAATCTTTTATGTGACTCAGAAGAACGAGTAGTCTCAGACAGTGATTCGTTCATTTTATGTTGACTGCGCATGTGCATTGCGCAACCTCCGTTCGTTTGTTACGTGAAAACCGCATAGGCGCTGTACATGAAACAGAAATTATTAGTTCACCTCTCGCTATGCACATACGGCTGTCACGTGACAAAAGAACGAACGACTCAAATAAGATTCAATCCAGAGGTGAACTAATCATTTGTTTCTCATCATTTGTCCTTGGCTGCATTATAAATTTGTCCTTATTGGGACTATGACCAAAGTTTGCCTAAGTAGACGTGTTGGGGGGATTTGGCTATTGTAACATTGGAAAATGTAACATTTTAATTTAATTCTGCTCAAATGAACGAAATTAACTAAATGACTTGAAAAAAGATTCATTCATTTTGCTGAACGAGACTCAAAGATTCAAGTCAGTAAAATGATCCGATTTTTCCATCACTACTGGATAATGCCACGCATCCATATTGCACCAGAACACTCACCACACACCAGCTACTGATGGAGAGGAGAGAGTAGAATGATGTAGCCAATTCAGGGATGGGGATTATTAGGAGGCCATGATAGATAAGGGCCAAAGTAGTGTAACCGTCCAGAGACGTGTGAAGTTGAAAAAAATAAGTGTTTGCACGAGTAGTGCAAAATAATATTTTATTATTAGTTCTTTAAAAAAAAAAAGCAGTGAAAAAGTTTTGTTTTAAAATATTATTAATATTTGAAAAACTCTTGTCTGCCAGAACAAAGTCATGTGGTGGAACCAACATGTAGGTTAACATGTACATTAGGTTAGTAGGTTAGGCATGTAAACATAAAACATCATTTAAACATAAAACACACATACAAACACATAAAATTAAAAAAAAACAAACATTATTTTCTCATGTTTTTACATTTTGATGAAAATTCACATTTTGTTCAGGTCATATGGAGTAACCCTGAGAAAAAATGATATTCTTGACTTAGAAAGTTATGATATTTGTTTAAAAAAAAAATTACCTTGAAAAATATGTTGAAAAACATGTTGAAATTAAGGATAATGTTGCATAAACTCTCATGTCTTCAAGGTGCAAGTAAAGTATTTTAATAACTTTTACTTGATGGTTACACATTATATTTTTCATTACAGTAAATAAATTATTTTATAGAAAATGCTATAAATATTTTTCAAAAATTTGTAAACACAATATGGACTCAATGATTACATTTTTTACAAACTTGACATGTGTTTTAAACTAGATTTAGAAAAGATTTGTCATTTTTATCACCTCTGGCAACCTTCTTTGTCAGTGGCCCTTATACCGTTGTATGCTTATACCTATTGGTCATAATGTATGGAATATTTTTAAGTAAACATAATGGATTCATACATCTCTTTAAAAACACATTTTAGGTAATGTTTTAGTCGGGTCTTGTCAAATTCTTGTTTGACAAGTTATTCAACCTAATTGTATCCTACATTTGCAGAATCTTGGGCAATGAATATGAATTTCATACAGTTAAATTAATTAATTTATCATGCTGACAAAATAAGAGACTCTCACGTTACTCAAGCCAATTTCAAGCGAATTATTTATTCATTTATTTATTTTCTTTGTATCCTTTGCATGATTCTGAGTTTTTTATTTATTTATTATAATCCATCACAGACACATTTTCTCCTATCATATCTTCTGTTCAACTACACTTTAACTTAGTTTCAAAACTTTTTTTTTATTATTAAAATATATATATATATATATATTATTATCACGTAGCAGCACAATAATTGCTGTTTCTGTATCTATCTATATTGGGGGAAGATTTTTTCTACAAGTGTAATTATAATTTTAGGGTGTTATCTTTTCCATTCCACAAGATGGCGCTGTGTCCAGAGTTGTTCCTGGCAGGATTACGGCTGGGAACGGGGTTAGGGCCTCTGCTGCCTTCCAGGAACAACTCCAGGCACCTTTGCACAATGGGTAGCATGGATTTGGTTAATCACTATTGTAATCTATTATAAATGTGTGTCTCTGGACTGAAACCGGTCAGATTTCGAGCACTAGTGAAACATGAGTTGATAAAGATCAAACAGGATTTGTGAGAGAGCATTTCTGCCACCCAAGGTTGGGATTAATTGTTTCAATCAAGTTAATGGCCAGTGGTTTAATATATTCATTGCTAATGGCTGAGAACACTGTCCACAGAAGCAGCTCCCTCGCTCAGAGAAAATGTCTTTTTGAGCAGATTAGTCTCTGTGAGAGTGTATCGCTGTTTAAATAATTGAAAAATGTCCCTGTCCACTTCTATTAAGCATGTAAAATATTATATTTACAAAGCTCAATATTGCAGGCACAATACATGAGAAACTACAACAGTCGATGAATCAGTGGTTCTCAACCTTTTTGACTCCAAGGCCCCCCACGGTCCTAGACGATATTCAAAGGAAACTAGGAGTATTAATATATTAAAATAACGAATCATTGATTTTGTGATTCAAGAAATTTCAGGTTTATATGTTTTAGGCCTAATTTTAAAGTGGCTTTTAGCATTTTAAAGCATTAGTCCACCCAAAAATGAAAATTCTCTCTTCATTTACTTTCTTTCTTCTGCTGAACACAAATGAAGATTTTTAGAAGAATATATCAGCTCTGTAGGTCCATACAATGCAAGTGAATGGGGTCCAAAACTTTGAAGCTCCAAAAAGCACATAAAGGCAGCATAAAAGTAATCCATAATACTCCATTAGTTTAATCTATGTCTTCTGAAGCGATCCAATCGGTTTTGGTTGAGAACAGACCAAAATGTAAGTCATTTTGACTGCCATTGCCATCTCTAGGCACGATCATGATTTCAAGCTTGATTACAATTCCTAGTGCTTGACGCATGCGCATCTATTTCTTTAAATTAATTCGATTATAGCAATGTAATTTATTAAATAATTTTTTGTCATCTTGCAGCCCCTTTTGGAAGTTTGTTGAAACCCCTTTTGGGCCCGGTCCCCTGGTTGAATTCTGGCAAACCGAATTTCTCGACAGAAAGAATTAATTTTTTGGAAAGACTTCACATGGTAAACAAATTTACATTTGTAGTAAACTGTTATATTTTGCAGTAAACTGTAATATTTTGACCCATTAGAGAGACCAATATGAACAATGAAAACCAGGAGTCAAAGTTGAGTTTAAATCAGTTGAGAGAGAGTTTGCTGAAGACAAAGTTTACCAGATTTCCAAAGGCAGAAGACAGAAACTGAAAATGAGTTAAGGATCTAACCTCGAACTAACTCAGATTACCGAAACAACAGTAATTAGGCATATCCAAATGAAATGACATAATCTCTTACAAGTACAGAGTTCTGATAGGTGAACAGTACAGATCATACTAGAAACATCCCAACATAGTGTTTTTGAGATACTAAGTCAAGTTGGTCAGCAGAAACGAGTCAGAGGTGAGTTTCCTTTTAGATACGCTGGTGTCCAGTCCCTCTGATTTAGTCTCTCTCTCCAACTATCAAAACTCCAAACAATTCCTACAATGACACCATTAGACAGAACAAAACAGAGAATATCTTTTCCCGAAGGTTAAGTCAAGCCCCGACTGGAACACAGGCCATATCCAGCTGGAACAAACACGACGAGAGAACAATATGTTCAAATGCAACAGAGCAAAGTTAGGCAGAAATATACTTTTAGTATTAAATGCTAAGAATGCATCTGTGTCAGTAAATACATGTGGTACATTAATGACCTAAAACTTACACACAATAAACTCTTGCTTAATTTGATCAATGATCAATGAATTAACTACAACTCACATGTATATTTGTTCTCTGGGAGCCGGGCTAAATGAGCAAGCACTGTTACTGCATTCCTGACATGGGTCAGACCCTCAGTCACCTCTCAGAGGTCAAATACACAAATGACCTGTAGCATTTCTAATTATAACATAACCTGAGTCAATGCACATGGTTAAGAGGACAATTATTACCTTTTGATTAAAACAATTGCTAGTGAATTCATAAATAGACCGCAGAAATGGGGGTAAACACTGCCCCCTTCAAAACAATATTATATCCCAATGTTTTATGCAGTGATTGTGTGAAGACAAAAAATCCTGACTTGAAAAAATTATATAAATGTTAATTTGAATGAAATGTACATCAACATTATCTTAAAATATTTCATCTTTTTATTTTTAATTAAAAATAGTCTGGGTTCAATACAAGTTAAGTGCAATTGACAGCATTTGTGGCATAATGTTGATTACCAAAAACTTTACAAATATAATAATAATAATACAAATAATTTCAACTTGTCCATCTTTTAAAAAAATAAAAAAGCAAAAATCTAGGTTAGAGTAAGGCTCTTATATTGAATGTGAAGGGTTAAAAGACAGAAATGTGAAGCTTATATTTTTATAAAAGCACTTATATTAATTCTTCTGTTAAAACTTTGTGCTGTAAAGCTGTTTAAATCATCGTTTTAGGGTTTACAGTGTTAGCAACATCATGGCAATGAAGTTGAATTGGAAATAACTACGAAATGAAAGTCAGCAACCAATTTTATCACACTAAAATCATGTTAACATGCATATTATTTATATCTTGTGGCTACACTTATAAAAAGGGAGAATTTTAACATTTATGGATTGGCCCCATTCACTTCCAGTGTAAGTGCCTCAATGTACTTAATAACACTATGCCACAAATGCTGTTTAAGTTGTACTGAACCTGGAATATTCTTTTAAGGTAGAAAGCCTTCAAGTTATCATTAAAAAATCGTCTTTGCTTTACTCTTTTGCCATTCAAGTGTGCAGCATGTATGACAGAATAGAGTTTCCTGTGACAGTGGAAGACAGTACCAGTCACCATTGTGTTTTGCAAACTTCAGAAAAGATCATATACTGTAAATATGTCGAAGTTAAAGATCACAATCTTATTTAACGTGTCGCATTAGCTTGGCACAAGTCCCATGTAAACACTGAGATTCTTGCAGCCCATTCATCTCAGCCAAGGTGCGGCCTCGTTACCTTGGGTGTCGCGCTCACAGCCATACGGTGACAGCCCGGCAGATGTCGTCATGACGCACGACTCCAGCGCGTGACGTCGTATTACGTCCAACCAATCAGCAGCAGTTTCCGAAGCTCAGGAAAGAAGCAGATGATATGGCAGCTTTGTGAGCGGCCAGGTGGAACTCGCTTTTGTTCAATCGGACTGACAGCGGAACATGAGTACACTGTAACGCGCGCACCGCAGCGGGGATCCGGGGGCAAAGATGATATACCTGATATTAATTTCTGCTGTTTCTGGGGCCGTCGTCACGCTGCTTTTGCAGCTCTTCCTGTTGTACCGAAGGAGCCCCGAGCCTGTCGCGAGGACAGTGCAGTATGTCAAAACAGTTCCTGATCCCGCGCTGAAGGATTACTTTAGTAATCAACAAGCCGAAGCAACGCAGCAACAACAGCAAGACATCACATCCTCTGCCTCCAAGCAACCAGAGGCCGCTTCTCCCAAACAGCAAGAACCCATTGTCCCCGGCAGCAGCCCCAAACAACAGCCGTCCTCGCCACCGCCTTCCCAGAGCGACCCTCTCCACACTTCGAAAGCGGAGACATGCGATTTCCTCAACGCAATATTTTTGTTTTTATTCCGCGAGCTCCGCGACACCCCAGTGGTCAGGCACTGGATCACCAAAAAGATCAAGGTAGAGTTCGAGGAGCTCCTCCAAACCAAGACCGCCGGGCGCCTGTTGGAGGGTCTCAGTCTGCGGGATATCTCCCTGGGCAACTCTGTGCCCGTCTTCAAAACAGCCAAACTCATGAAGCCCGTGGCTCTCAATGAAGACAACATGCCAGAGGAGCTGAACTTTGATGTGGACTTGGAATATAACGGCGGCTTTCATTTGGCCATTGATGTTGATTTAGTATTCGGCAAATCGGCTTATCTCTTTGTGAAGATGACCCGGGTGGTCGGCCGGCTGAAGCTGCAGTTCACACGCATGCCTTTCACGCACTGGTCCTTCTCCTTCATGGAGGACCCGCTCATAGACTTTGAGGTGAAGTCTCAGTTTGAGGGTCGTCCCCTGCCCCAGCTCACCTCTATCATAGTGAACCAGCTCAAGAGGGTCATCAAGAAGAAGCACACGTTACCAAATTACAAAATTAGGTAATAGCTCAATATCTTATTTATCTGACCAGCACTGCCCATACAGTAAATTGCAATACCTCTTGTCTATCCTTTGCTTTTAACATCTCATTTAAATTAAGTGTTTTGAAGGCATGCATAGTAATTTTTTTCAGCATTGAAAAAGATTTACTCCTAAAGAAATGAATAGTAATTCTGAAAGTCAAATCAGGAACCTTATAAAAGCTGTTTTATTCTACATGGAGAGGGTCCGCTATGTTAGGGTCACATGACCAGCCAAAATCAACTTGCTTGTAGAGTGCCGGCCACTTTCCAGCTGTCTGGGTTCTGGAAGTATTTTTCCCAATTATTTTTTCTAAATTTACATTTACATTTATGCATTTGGCAGACGCTTTTATCCAAAGCGACTTACAGTGCCCTTATTATAGGGACAATCCCCCTGGAGCAACCTGGAGTTAAGTGCCTTGCTCAAGGACACAATGGTGGTGGCTGCAGGGATCGAACCAACAACCTTCTGCTTACCAGTTCAGTGCTTAAGTCCACTACACCACCACCACTCCTTAGCCATGAACCAAACCAACCAGCTTCGAGGTGAATCACAAAGACAAAAAGTATTTGAAAGTCAGACAAAAAGACAAAGGTACAAGACTGTGTACTTAGATCTTTCACAAGAACACAAACTACAATCCCGTGAAGCATTGCAAATTACATAATCAAACTAAAAACAATGGAAATATGTAAAACTATTGATTTTTTTGGTTATTGAATATAAATAGAGAAACAATATACAATTTTATGTTTACTGCCAAAAATTTTTTAGATATATACAAATATGTAGTTTGAGGCTATAGGATGATTGACTCGATTGCGTCATTTACAGCGTCACTGGATTGGCGGTCGCTGCTGGACATGTTTGGTGGGCTTTGTTGTTCGCGGTTCGCTGATTGGTGGATATTTCACTGCTGGACCATGAGTAGTGTTGTTGTTCACAAGGAATTCCGATATTAAACACGATTTTTAAACAATGAAGTTGAAATAACGCGAACTGATGGCTTCAACAAAGGCATATACCATCGATGAACAACCTTGGAGCTCACAGTAGGTTTGTCTTTAAATATTTATAAGTTATCGCTGAAAATCAATTAGTCAATGGAAGAATTGAATGGGACTTTTACTTCCGGAACCAGACTGTTGCGCTCTATGGTGTGCTCACGTCATGTCGAAATTTTAGTAATTGCGAGATTCCGACTTATAAAATTTTCTTAGAACTCGAAATTCTAGGTTGTAAACTCAGAATTCTATGGTTCTGTGACATTCTATGACGGCGTGACATCATGTAAAAAGAATCAACATGGCAGCGGTCTCAACACTTAAAGGTAGTGAACACATATTCCTGTTTCATATGCCATTTTGTCATGCCATTGTTACCTTCGTTCCTAATAATTTTGTAAGAACAGATCTGAGTGCACCTTTAAGGTCTGAAGTGGTAGTTTGAACATTCTTAGATTTTTGCAGAACAGTTTAGGGTTTTAAAAATGAATTACTCCAATTGAGGGCCAACTGGCTGAATAGTGGTTTATTTTTCTATCATGATGTCTGGCTATGTTGGAAAGTGGTGTTTGGATTGAGCCTGTTGCTTTGGCAGTACACAGCAAGTCTCGAGGCTTCGAAACCAGTTGTGTGTTCATGCATGCATTTCTCAATGGGTTTGTGTGACAGGATAGAACTACTGTGGCACTGCAATAAGAGAGTTCTGAGATGATTGTTTGGGTCATGTGAAAATTACAGCAAGTGTGTGTTGGCATTGGTGTATTTGTGCCTTTTCCCTGACTGAAACAGGAAATATCGGCCACCTTCCCCTTCATTCATGATTCCCCTGAATGTTCTCTATTCCTGACCGTTAAAAGTGAAATTAACTTGGGGGTTGAGTTACTTTCTGTTTTTAGCTGAGAACATTTTCAATTCCATGACTAAGGCATTCAACTAAGCTTTTGAATGATTAGTTGCAGGATTCATCCACCTACACCTTACAGCTCTCTCCTACTCAGCAAAGCTTGGCACACGTAAATCTCAGCAAGTGTGTGGGGATTGACACTTTTTCTCAGCTGTTGTAGGTTTCTTAGATTGAGAACATTAAAAGGGATAGTACACCCAAAAAATCATATTCTGTCATCATTATCTCACCATGTTGTTCCAAGTCTAACCCGTAGGACATTCTTTCCTCCATAGAACACAAAACATGTTAGGCAGAAAAGAAGCAAAGAAAGTGAATGCTGACATTCTGCCTAACATCTAATTTTTGTGAACCTTGGAAGAAGGAGGTCATACTGGTTTGGAACAACATGAGAGTGGGTAATTAATGACAGAATTTTCATTTTTAGGTGAACTGTTCCATTGTTCATTTATCCATAACATTGTCTATGTACGTTAAATGCAAACTATAAGCAAGAGCACAGAATGGTTCTGTTGCCATTGTTCACTTTTTTCTATATATCTTTTTTTTTTTTTTTTTTTTTTTTCCGCATCAGGCCTGCGGCTCGTTTTTCTTGCTTGTGTGCTGAAACTGTTGACATACCTACTGTGACTTTGAACAGTCAACATGCATATACTGTTTAAATCACAAAGTCAAACACAACACTGAGCAAAACCAAAGTTCATACTGATGGCAGTAGTGATTTTATCCATTTGGTTAATTAAAGTGTACTTGGAAGGGTTAAAAAACTGGATGAATTAACTCTGTAATCTATTGAGTGTGAATGGTGCATTTGAACTTTGACCCTACGCAGCTGGCATTGTGAGAAGTGAGTTAAATCACTGCACTCTAAGTTGAGTGTCACACTCCGCTATTAATTAGAGTAACTCAATACAAGAGCATGAGTAGTGCTAAGAGAATAGACCTTTAACAGAACAGATTCTTCATACTGTCTTTTAACTTTCTCACTTTCTCTCTGATTCAGCAGCCTGGCACTAGTGCTTTGCCCTCTGTTATACATCATTAGAACTCATGCTGCAGAACTTAGGAATTTTAGTCATCACACACACACACACACACACACACACACACACACACAGACAGAGCAGTAGCAAACCTACTAGAGCTAAACACTTTAAATTACCCAAAGGGAAAATAACTTCTTAATAATGTGAGACATATTTCAATGACATTCTTTTCTCAGTAATTGTATCTTTCCAAGCGTTAGAACCACTTCATTGGTGTTTACGATGGCATATATTTTCCATGTGAATGGGTAAATACAGTTCTTCATTCTGTGGTTTAGCACAGAATTTAGGATAAACAAGGTGACGCACACTATGTATAACTCATACGACAAAGGCTATTTAAAGATATGTTGTTCGGCAGAATGTTATGGACCGACAGCCTCAGTCCCCATTCACTTTAATTTAATGGAAAAATGCTCTTGTTTTCCTTGTAACAAATTAATTACAGTGGGTTTGGAACAACATGAGGGTGAGTAAATACATATGAAAAATAATTGTCATTTTTGAGTGATCCAATTGCTTTAAAATTGTAGTGTGTTTATATGTTAGGTCTGGGTAATATGCAAAAAATATTTTCACTATATTTTTATAGAAAAATATTGCGATATATCCGATTACATCGTCAGGCCCACTGCCGAAGGATCAGTGAATATTTTTGTTTTATTGATTTTTATTAAATAAATGATAAAAAAAAATACAGTTCATTTATTGAAACAAGAAAAACTGATATCAAAGATATTTCTAAATTCAAATTGCACCTCAAACTAAACGAAAAAACAATTAAAATAACAAAGTGGTCAAAGAATCTATTACTAACAACCTCACTAAATTCAAACATTTACCGTCTCCAACTCCCTCCACCTCCCATAACGCAAGTTTCCGTCTACAACAACAGGTGAAAAATTACTAATACAAATCAAGATCTAAAGACAATTATAGTTGTAAACATAATAATGATGATAATAATAATAATAATAATGATTGAAATATAAATAAACCATTACCTCTAGAAAAGTTAAACACATCCCACATAATTTCTACTTTCTTAAAACAGCTAGAACTGTTAGTTACTTCACTTAGTCTGTGCTTAAATGAATAGAAAACACCAGTTTGCTTATTAGGTGGAAGCCTAATAAATTCCCTTGTGTTCCCAAATTAATGCTGCCTAATAATTTCCACTGTGTTCTCATCGAATTTGTGTTTGAATTACCTTTCGTAGGGGGCCTGGTTATCTCAGTGAGTATTGACGCTGACTACTACCCCTGGAGTCACAAGTTCGAATCCAGGGTGTGCTGAGTGACTCCAGCCAGGTCTCCTAAGCAACTAAATTGGCCCAGTTGCTAGGGAGGGTAGAGTCACATGAGGTAACCTCCTTGTGGTTGTGATTAGTGGTTCTCGCTTTCAATGGGGCACGTGGTAAGTTGTGCGTGGATCGTGGAGAGTAGCATGAGCCTCCACATGCTGTGAGACTCTACAGTTTAATGCACAACGAGCCACGTGTTAAGATGCGCGGATTGACTGTCTCAGAAGCGGAGGCAACTGAGACTTGTCCTCCACCACCCGGATTGAGGTGAGCAACTGCGCCACCACAAGGACCTACTAAGTAGTGGGAATTGGGCATCGCAGATTGGGGAGAAAAGGGGATAAAAATAAAAATGTATTGCTTTTCGTTAATGCTGCCTAAACAAAATTAAATAGAACTCAATTTTAGGTTCAAGGTGACTGTTTTTTTTTTTTTTTTTTTTTTTTATTATTTTATGATTTCATCAATTTCATCTTTGTTTCTTAAATACAAACATTTATTTATATATATATATATATATATATATATATATATTAGACGACTGAAACAGAAAAGAATGTGATAACTCTTTACATGTGCATGTTCCACAAGACAACATTGAACCTCCTAACAAACAGCGAATCAGACACACGTATTGACAGCTTTTCTTTCATCTGTTCTTAAAAATATAATAAAGTTTGTTTCTTCAAGCGCATGTCTTTATGCATTTCAGCATTTCTTGTCATGTGTCACTTCAAGCGGTTTACAGGTCGCCCGCCACATTGGCAGGTAGATAAGCGTATGAAATACCTGCAGTTGGTGGGTAGCGGGTGCTAATTTCATACCCTGGGCTAATATATTTGGCGAATTCTTTGCTCAATGGTTTTGTCATTTCCCGATATTGACATCGTCTGCCAATGAGTGTCACAAGTGGCATCGGGATATTGCCCAGATATTGTCGAAATCTGATTACATCGTCCTATCGCTCAGCCCTACTGTATGTATTTGAAGTTTGATGAAGAGAAATAAGCTGGAATAGCAATACAGACTGAATGTCACTCAAGAACTCCTGTTTACGAGAGCTCTTTAGGTGTGCACATCTTTTACCATCAGCACAGACATAATGCACATGTCATATTTAACTGCCTCAGAGTTTAATGGTGTTTGCTTGAGGGTGAAGTTACAATAATCTCTTGTACTGTGTGTGAGAGAACTTTGTTTAACATGCAAACAGCAGTACAGTTTCTATTGCCCAGGGACAATTCAGCAAGCAGGCCACAACTGCTCTCTGTGTGGGCTGGAAGTGTTACAGATGGAGGAGGTGTTCAGAATAGGACAAGAGATGTGTTTGTGGCCAAAAATGCCTGAGAACTTGGATTTATGTTGTGTGGCTTAAATGCATTTAATATACTGTTTAGGGTTGCAAATTTTAAGAAATTGTCTTAATTGACAATTGTTAACATTAATGAATGAAAATCGATTAATCATAAAGAGTAAATAATAATAAACTAAGTGGTGAACAGCTTGAGACTCAAAAAATACAAGACACGGTTTTCTTTCACAGCTTTATTTATAAAGTTTGTTTTTGATTGACCAGCCATTCTAATGCAAACTTAAACGTTGCATCGGAGAAAAATTCCTTACTGTAGAGGGAAATGTGAAAACATGAAACCGACATCAAAGTATGTGCATGTAGCCTACTGTTTAAATATCATTTAAATAAATACATCTAAGAAATGCGAGTACTGGTATTTTCCTCTTAATATATTTTCAGTTCAGTGTATTTTTTAATACACTCAGGCTGCGTTTTAATTAATTTACATCAATTTACTGTTAATGTGTTACTGTTAATAATAACTTGTGTAGAAGATACAGATTCAAATTCATTAAAACTTCACGTTGTAGAGCGTGTGATATTTCAGACCTTTTTTATTTGAAATTAAGTCAAATAATAAAACGCTGTGTGAATACAGTTAATAACATTAGAGATTTCAGGTGAATGAGCCTCATGCTCTCCTGGCGAGAATTGTCATGATTGACAAAGTGGATGATACAGGGAGACCGGCTGATTGTTCTTTAACACACTTTCACGGTTTATACAGTATACGTAATGTTCCTCTATAGAGAAATGCTCCATCTTTACAAACAAGGAAGTGAAGGATGCCTGTATGTGTGTTTTATTCTGTGTTACTGACTGAATGTGACACCCAGCTTGCAAGCGGCAGTGTGCCCTCTAGCAGCAGATGATTGTATAGACAGTCTTTATCTGCTGGCATGATTACGAAATGCGTTTGTGCAGAAATTGATTAATTGACGATCAATAAGTGTAATCAATCAAATTATTAACAATGAATAATTGATATTCTTTAATATCCCTAATACCATGGTATAAATTATTAGTGTCACGATTAAATAGATTTAATGTCTGTGTTTACGAGAATTCTTTAGTGCATCAGAAAGAAGAGGTTGATGCGAGGAATATAATTGTGTATTTCTGGAGAGTTGGAATGATTAATGACTATCTGATGAAGATTATGATTGGAGTTTTCATGTGTTTGGGTTTGCTTACATCAGGTTGGCTGATGTGTCTTTGGAGGGCAGGGTTTTGAAGAGAAGACATGTGGTTGAAGGGAAGGGGGTGATCTACTTATTCAGGGGTTTTCAAACTTTTTGAAAAGTATAAATTTGATGATTCCCTTACGAATTCCCTTATTCCCTTAAAATATATAATTGCTTTTTTACACGTTTACCTTTTATAGTAAGTTGATTTAATTTTATGTTTAAAAAAAACAAAACATTTTCAACCCAATTCAAATGTATTTGTATAGCATTTTTTACAATAAATATAGTTCACAATAAATAGAGACCCCCGAGCACCCCCTTGCATCCCCTGTCCTTTTTAAAACACTGTCTAATTCAGTGGCTGTGTCTAGCATAATTTAGCAAAACAGTTAAAATCGCACACAGCACCTGCAATGTTATATTATTGAGCACTTTGGAAATTATTCCGTTGATCACACAGAGGGGAAATTAGAGCATCTCCCTGTGTTGCATATCTTTTCCAGGTAACTCGTGCATACTGGTCAGTTCAAATCATTTATTTAAACATGCATTGTTTAGCTTTTAGTAAGCGCTAGGATTGGGAATTTAATCCAGTTTTGAGTCTGTATTGTGTTGGCACCTACACAAAGAGAAATTCCTTGTGTGTCTTATACTTGGCAAATAAAGTTCTGTTGATGTTTTTAGTTGGTGTGTTTAATTTGTTTCTTTTTCATGTTGATATCTGGAGAAAGTAGTTTGACCAAAATTGGTGGCTGTAAAGATCATCCAATAGAATGAAGAACATATGTTTTAAATACTGTAAATGACATTAACTTACAGGGCATTTCCATGCAGGAAGATGCTCTAATTTCCTCAGCAAACACCCTCTGTAAATGTGTAGAGGACGGCCTACTACACTAATCCAGCTCCTTTTATCCAAATGTATATCTTAGCAGTCTTAAAAGAAAGGAGAAGGTGAGGTCATAACTCTATAGCAGCACTGTAATAAGTCTGCATATTGAGAAATCTTTTAAATAGTGAATTTAGTTCATAACCCAAATGGTTTCATGTTAAATGCTGGGTGAGATATACTGCCCTAAGGTAATATAATGTGAACTTAGTGACTAATAGTTTAGTGTACAGTAGTCCTATACTCTATACCTGTGTGGGTATATATAGGCTAAACTCCACACAGTGTGATGTCATCTCTGGTGCAGTCCTAGATGGGCTCCATAGGCCCTTTCCCAACTACAGTCCTGGTAATTTTCCTTTAGTAATTTTCTAGATGAGAACTCTCTTATGAGGAACGGAACACCCGAGGAGACTTTTCCCCTGTTGCATTTGCATTGCCAGAAGTTACCACCGTAGTGACGTAATCTAGTATCAACCATTTTCTTCTGATGTGGTTGGAACGTGTGATTCAATATAAACAACAACATCGAAATCAACACCGACGGAGGACGCCGGCATCGGAGTTACACTTTTGTTAGGGCTGTTTACATGAGCTTTGGCTGCATCCGAAAACGTAGGCAGCAGCCTAATCAGTTAATGGTTTAAACGACAGCGTTTTTGGATGAATGGAACTCTAAAAGAAACAGGTCTCTGAACAGTTTAAAAAGCACCTTATTTCTTTCTACCTCAAACCCCAAAGGCAGCATTTTCCAGTTTTTGGAGGCAGTCTGTGTCTTCATGTTACAGTTTAAACTGGGCAGAGTCGGTGTGAGATCTATGCGTGCTGCAGCCGTAGTGAGAGATGAGACGAGCGGTCGGACTGCCACACAGCATGTGCTAGATTTAGTGGACAACATGTTGAAAGCACTATAAACACAATCTTATACAATAAAGGCTTTTATGACTCAACATAAATAACTGTACTGAAATGCTCACACATTGACTTAAATACGTCTTGATGCAGGTTTTCATACAGTAACAGGCACTCAATACTTCCCTCATGTAAACTACATTTCATGACAGTTTAGTGGAGAATAGAGTTCAATTACCCACTCTTGATAAACATCTGATTATTTATATCTGTCATCCCAGGAAAAATTTGATGTTGTAATCCAGAAATCACTTTATTTTCTGTATAGTCACACAGTACAAACAGTACAGGTGCGATGAAAACTCAAAGTGTGTCTCCCGATGAAGTTACACACACACACACACACACACACACACACACACATGTGAAATGTGTCTCTCTGTATACTTTTTGGTTTTATTTTATTTCTGTTAAGGGAATTGTAAAATCCTCTGAGTAGCATGTTAGCAGCTAGTTGTTTGCTAAAGGCGGCTGTGGACTCCTCCTTTCTCAGTGCTTTGTGCGTAATGGGTATTGACCAATCACAGGCTGTAGCACCTTCCACAATCTGCCACAGTCCCTTTACGCCCCCAAAGTACCTACTTGAGTTGGAACTAAAAATCCCCAAAAAACTGCTCTGAGGAACTATATCCTTAAGCGCGAAAGTGACGAAAAGTACTAGTCCCAGGGGAAAGTACCTAAAACAGGCGTTAGTACTACCAGTAGGAAAGGGCCTCATATCACAGATGGTCAGAACCTGAGTTAGAAGTGTGCATTTCCCATTTACGTGAGTTTACAAAAAATAAAAGTTTTAATACCATTTTAGTTTTTCAAGTTTAGCCAACATTGAATTCTAGCACCTTGACTGTGGTACAAGGGTGTGGGTGTGGGTGTGGGTGTTACTGCTTCTCAAATGTTGTAATTAAAGCTGTAATTGCGTAGGTTTCTCCCTCCCCACACTAATGAAGGACGTTTTCACAAATGAATTATGAATGGAGCTCTCAGATGTTGTATATGTTATGTTTAATATATGATGCAGTGCAGGTGATAACGTGTGTGGGTAATAATGTGTTTTTGTGATCTCTGTATTGGTGACCAGTAACCCTAGTTGATGTCAAGACTGTTGACACTGCGTTATTGATAGGTGTTTAATGACACCTTTGTGCTTTCAATAATGACTTGGGCATCATCAAAGTAGGTTTAGGTTCAGTACCAGTTGGAGGCGATCTGTAAGATAGAGAGTTACAGTATTGTGAGAACCCATATAATCACTGTGTCCTTAAGCAAGGACATAACCTGTGTGAATGGCTTTAGACAAATTTTCCTGACTGTGCTGATTTAATGGCCCAGTTCCTCTGAGGCATTAGAGAAACACACTCTCAGTAGAAAAAGATGCTGCGTTTAATTTATCCATCCATCCGTGTGACACTGATGGAGTTTGGCTTTTTAAATGTCCTGTAAAAGAGAGAGCAAGAGGAACCGTCAACAGCATGTCTGAAACTGTCAACTTACAACTTATTCTAGTGGAGCCAGTCACATTCAGAACAAACCAGAATTATATCTCTTGATTAACTATTAACTAGGGCTGCCCCCAATAGTCGACCAAACGTTAGTCGATGAGAAGAGTCTTGGTCAACCAAGTTTTTCGGGAAGTGGCGAAGTCACGCTGTCAGTGACGGACAGACATGATCGTTTTCACGACTGGTCCATATGGTAATTAATTATGTTGGCCAGGAAATCCAAATTGTGGGATCATTTCGAGAGGGTAAAGGGATGACCTCAAGAAGGTGACATGCAAACTCTGCAGGCAAACGTTCCTATCATTCATCGACCTCAAACATGGCTTATCACTAGAAACATGTAAGTAGCCTAACGTTAGACACGTAGCATGGTCACTCTAATGTTAGATAACCTAGATAAATTTGCGCTGTTAGGCTTATCCAAGTGTTCGTGGGGAGTGGGGAAGCTAAATTAGAACCTCGCTTACTGCATGTTTAACTTAAAGTGCATTTCTATGTATAATTTAACAAAACGTTCAGACAGTCTCCTTGCTGTTTTTTTTGACACATTCAGAATCATTACCGCTTTTGCCGGTGTCGCTGCGGCTTGCTTCGTGCGTGCGCTTGTAAATTTAAAATTTAAAAAGGCTCATACTTACGGTTTAGTATTTCTCTGTAATGTAGAAAAATATTAGCAATGTTACTTATAACATTCTTTCTCAGCCCTGGAACTCCCAAAAAATATATATATATAAGTAATTAAATTAATATCATAAACATGTGACAACTAGTTGACTAATGGCTTAAACTAATGACTACTAGTCGACTAGGAAAATCTTTGGTCGGGGGCAGCCCTACTATTAACCCAGTTTCGGAGTGAGATGTCATATACCCATAATAAAGCCATACTGGATATTGGTTATATACACTCACAGATCACTTTATTAGGTACACCTGTACACCTACTTATTCATGCGATTATCTAATCAGCCAATCATGTGGCAGAAGTGCAATGCATAAAATCAGTCAGATATGGGTCAGAAGCTTCACTTAATGTTCACATCAACCATCAGAATGGGGAAAAATGTGAGCTCAGTGATTTGGACCGTG
Source organism: Myxocyprinus asiaticus (assembly GCF_019703515.2). NCBI lineage: Eukaryota > Metazoa > Chordata > Actinopteri > Cypriniformes > Catostomidae > Myxocyprinus > Myxocyprinus asiaticus. The sequence goes on from NC_059360.1 coordinate 31,936,827, forward strand.
GCATGATTTTTGGTGCCAGACGGGCTGGTTTGAGTATTTCTGTAACTGCTGATCTCCTGGGATTTTCATGCACAATAGTCTCTAGAGTTTACTCAGAATGGTGTCAAAACAAAAAACATCCAGTGAGCGGCAGATGGAAACACCTTGTTGATGAGAGAGGTCAGAGGAGAATGGCCAGACTTGTTCAAGCTGACAGAAAGGCTATGGTAACTCAGATAACCACTTTGTACAATTTTAGTGAGCACAATAGCATCTAAGAATGCACAGCATGCCAAACCTTGAGGCGGATGGGCTACAATGGCTACAATTTCTCCAGAAGTAACAATTTTGTTCTTTTGAACACATGGGATGGAAACGCGACTTTTTCACACATTGTTTTTGTGATGTTATGGGTTTTCGTATATATTACATTTGCGACTTGGATGGAAACATAGCTAATGACGGGTGAATTGGGAAAATTCACAAAATATTTATTTTCAGCCAGAAATTGTATTTGATTGTATTCTAGTGACAAAATAGTGTAGAGGTTACAGGAAACAAAGTCGAAATGTGCTCACTACCTGCCAGGCCTCGACATCATCGAAAAATAGGTTCCAAGGCACACTTCAGTTATTCGATAAAACCATCTTTATTGGATTGGCTATTTCATAGTAGGAACAATATAAATACCATCAGCAATAAAAGAAAGAAATGTGGATTGCAAACCCATGTGTATCTGGCACTACTGCCTTCTTCAGGAGACCCTAATAACTATTATCTGAATCTAATATCTAATAACTGATGTTTGCTTTTGGAACCTATCATTTGGGTCATTTTTCACCTCAAGCATGCTCTTCACTGACACATTTGTTGCAAGTACACTAACAAAAAAAATATTAGGGGCAAAATTGTTTTAATGATGCCACAACTGTGGGACATTGGCAATTTATGAAAAATTGATAGAAAGCATTTTCACACAATAAATATTAAAATGGTTTGATATTTCACTCTGTTTAGATAACCATAGTTTTAAACATGCAAAATGTTTTATTTTTACAATGAAATTTCATCATTTGGGACAAGGCTAACATTTTAAAATCTATAGGCTACATATAAGGCATTTGAGGGCCTGGTTTAAAGTTTCCAGTTCAGTTTTATTAAAACCTTAGTATAACAATAAGAAAAAAGGTGAAACCTGTTCGTTTTTATACAAACCAATCCCTGGCAAAGACAGACACAGAACTTTTTCAATAGGAAATTTTCCACTGAGTTAAAGTTGTTAGAAGATGCGCTAGTTGTGACAGATGTTTTCTTTATTAAAGGATTTGATTCGAATTGCTCAGGCTACATACATCAGCGAATATCAGATTATCATTCTTACTTGACTTGAACTTGACTTGTATTATGTACCATGTGTTATGTTGCAGTTAAAGTTAGTCTACCAGCCAACTGTTGAGTAAATTTTGTACTTGACAAGGGTTAATTTTGGACCCTGGTTTTACTGTTTGCATACTGCTAGGTAGTAGCTAAGTTAATAGTCTTTCCTACCTAGATCTCACATTTCAAAGGACACCATTATTGATCCCTCAGTGACTCAGCTCATCATCTCTGACCGTGTGCTACGCAGAATGCACTGCGGCCATCGTGGCTCAGATCATCAGCAGTCATCAACTTGACCGTGACTGAAACTTATACTCTTTCCCTCTCCCTTTTTCTCTTTCCCCCACTAACTCCACTTATGTAAGCACTCTTCAGAAAACATCTGTTGTGTCTCCATTCTTGCATGTTTGTACATATTTTATTTTTACAACCCCTTTTCATGTCACGCTATACGTATTCTATATTTTAATAAATCTTTCTTGATAGAGAAAGCCTTAGCTGTGCATTTAACATTATTTTAACCTGTCCCAAGCCAGATGGGACTGTGATGTCATAATGCACTAAAGCTGATACCTCTTATATCATTTTATCTATGATTCCACGAATGATTAGAGGTCATATCTCAAAATAAAAGACTACATGTAAACCATGTACATTAGCAACACAGCAAGGCCAAAATTCAACTGGGATGTAATTTATCTTGCTCGCTCACTCTCTCTCGTTCTCACTCTATTCACTAACAGAACCTCAGAGACCACAGAAAATGATCAGCTTTACTGTTAAACACTGTCATTTCACACCATTACACAAACTCCAGGAAAAAACACAAACATCCTAAATATATTTTCAAGTCTTTTCTCTCTTAAAGGGGTCAATAGTTTTATTATCTTTCCTGAGGTACACTGATAATGTTAGTAACTTTTTTTGTTCATTAAAAAATTCATAATTTAGTAATATATGATAATTTTCCACCCTGTCTCTGGCCCTCTGTCTGAAACGTTCGGATTTGGCATAAGCGCCTTCTTAAAACTTCAGCGTAAACGCACACTGTTCTGATTGGTTAACAGTGTGCAGCCCCTCAAATTCAGCCATTTTTGCAACTCAGTCTGAAGAGAATAAATAAGCTCCACAACATTATAAAACTACATTTCAGGGGTTACACATAATGCACATCCAACACGTTGCATCCGAATATATTAAACTGTTCATCTCAAGCACAACTGCCAACATTCACACCCTGTCTACACTGGACGCGAGAGTCGCTTCGCGTCAAAAGCAATAGTACCCCTTATAATCAATGATGCTGTCTACCATGGAAGTGTTTGTTGCGGCACATCGCGCCAACAGTGAACAGATGTCCCGTTCCATTTTGTGCTGCACACACTGGCGCTACTGCCAAAAAAAACAAAATAAATGGTTTAGAAAGTTTGTGTCGACGCGCCCGATGTAAACATGATGTCAGCACCATAAACTATCAAACATTCATGATATTTGAAATATTCATGAATGGAACTTTTTACCTGTCTGTTGCATCAGGTCCAAGTGTTTTTAACTGCCCCATCCTTCAATAACAGTTCCTTTACAAAGCTTGAATAATTTTATGTCTGGTTCACAAGATATGAGCCAATAAAACAAGCAATCCACACTTAAATACGCTGAAGACACATCCAGTTTCCAGTATAATCCTGTACTGACGGAAACGCATCTAAACGGTCAAAGATGTCCAAATAGAGTATATTTTCATACACCCACCAAAATTAATAATAGCGCAGGTGGCCGAAATAACGCGTCCATGACACGTTTGTGCTCAAAATAGCAAGAGGCAACAGCTGAATGACAGAGAATTGCTTCACCTCTTCAGAGTTGTAACTTGACACCGCGTCTTTTAAAAGTGGCCGGAGATATGTGTCAAGCGGTCAAAGACGTCTGTCTGTGCATGCTTAAATGCAAAAATAATTTAAAATGGTCCAGATGTGTCCCCTTTGGAGTCCAGGAATAGTGAGGCCACAGTAGGCTTATGTCCTGCTGTCTCTCACTCTTGAGTACGAACTGAAGCAACAGTGGTTGGGGCCAAGGGTGCGATGATTTTAAGTAGGTTTTAATGTTTTTGAGCTGTAGAGGCAGTCATGAATTAATGTACCCCAAGTGATGTAGGGTGGTCGTGGAAGTAGAGAACAAGGCGTTTTTGCAGCTTGGTTTCAATAAATGCTTTTAATGCATTGGGGATTAAATTTTGATTTCTGAAATTGACAGTATGTTTTTATAGTAAAAAGACCTCTTATATGTCAAAATATCAAGGACAATTGTATTCCTCATGACATGACCCCTTTAATTTTTTATAGTGACCTTTTATTGTCTTTTTTTAAATTGTGTTTAAGTTCTAGAACCATAAAATGGCACTATGAAATTGTTCTAAACCCGTATGACTTTGTTCTGTGGAAGATAAAGAGAGACTTTTTTTATTGCATCTTATTTCCATACGGTGACTGAGAATGGTGACTGAGGCTGTCAGTCCCTAACATTCTCTCTAACAACTCCCTTTGTGTTCCATGGAAGAAAAAAGGTCAAGGTTTGAGTTTGGAAAAACATCAGCGTAAATCAATTATGACACACATTTCATTTTTGAGTGTGCAGGAGCGAAACCCCTTGCTTAAAGGAATATTTTACTCAAAAATGATATTTCTCTCATCATATATTTACCCTCATGTTGTTCTCAACTCATATGACTTTCTTTTTTATAGGCTATAGAGAAAGAAGGTCATATTCTTGTTATGTTCATATTATATTCACAATATAACACCTCAGTTGCCTTAATTGCTTTTAAAAATGGGTAGCAACAATACAACTAAGGCCACAGATTTTCATTAAATCACATTTTTTCGATTATTAATTTCATTAAGTTCCATTCTTACCGGAGATATAGTCTCTCACCTAGCACTAAGGTTAACAGATGGCCTCTATTGGTGATGTAGTGTGGAGGTTTATTGGTGTTTCGTGTCATAGCTGTTACTTTATTGTGTTTTCTAGCATTGATTTTAGATTTCTGTATTGACCAATCATCATCCAGGACTGGAACCGTCCACTTTAGAATATGACATAACACGTCATGTTATATGCAATATAATAAGCAACTTCTGTTCTGCACTCCTGACAGCCAGATCCCAGTATTTCAGTCTGCAGAGCACACATGATAAGCTTCTGACACTCACCCGGTCAGCAAAGTTGTACATTCCTGCTGCAGATAAAAGCAAAGCTGATTTCATTTGTCCTCAATGACCTGGCTGTGGTGAATATGATGTATTTAGAGAGGTGCTGGTGATATGAGTGGGGTTTAATCTGGTCAGGAGCACATCCTCGGTGAAAGACAGAGCAGGTGTGTTTGTGTGGGTTACATAAACTCTTATTACACTCATTTCACCATACGGCTCTTATACTGCTTTTATAAGAGTGTGTGTGTTGACTGTAAAACCTATTGTTGCATTTACGGTCATGGTTTAAGAAAACATTCAGCTTGGTCACTAGTTTATTATGAGAAAAATAGGTGCAGTAATGCAAAAAAAAATAAAAATAAAAAATAACTTGATTAAAAAATGCAAACAAATTGAGTATATTTATTTGATTATATAATCTAATAATCTAACCGAACAGTTTGATGTTTGCATGTCTTGTGTGTGTTTGCATCCTGTGTGTGTGTGTTTGTGGTTTGTCTCATTGCAAACCAAGGAATTTCCTGCAGATAGAACTGACAGATTTCGCAGAAATCAAAAATGTATTTGATAATGCAAAAATCGTGTGGTTTTGTTAATGCCTTAAAGTTGTTTTTTAACTGCTTGCACGTAACACCTCAATAGTGCAGAGCAAGATATATGGTGATAGATAGATAGACAGGACAAGGCCTTTCCAGCCATTAATAGTTGTTTGCTGGCTGTTTTCCCCCCTTCAGTGCTGCTTGCCTTAAAGGGATAGTTCACCCAAAAATGAAAATTCTCATCATTTACTCACCCTCATGCCGTCACAGATGTGAAACAAATGAAGATTTTAAGAATATCTCAGCCTTATAGGTCCATACAATGCAAGTGAATGTTGGCCAGAACTTTGAAGGTTCATAAAGCATATAAAGGCAGCAAGTAATCCATAAGACTTCTGAAGCAATATGATGGATGTGGGTGAGAAACAGTTCAATATTTAAGTCCTTTTTTACAAAAAAATGTCCTCCCTGCCTAGTAGGTGGCGATATGCACAACAAATGCGAATCGCCAAAAACAAAAGAAGAATGTTATAGTAAAAGTGGAGATTTATAGTAAAAGTTGACTTAAATATTGAATAAATATTATATTAAATATCTCAGCCACACCCATCATATCGCTTTTGGAGATATGGATTTAACCACTGGAGTCATAGGATTACTTTTATGCTGCCTTTATGTGCTTTCTGGACCTTCAAAGTGTTGGCTACCTTTCACTTGCACTGTATGGTTCTACAGAGCTGAGATAGATTTCTAAAAATCTTAATTTGTGTTCAGCAAAAGAAAGAAAGTCATACACATCTGGGATGGCATGAGGGTGAGTAAATGATGAGAGAATTTTCATTTTTGGGTGAACTATCCCTTTAAGTACTCTAGCACTTCTGTCGGAAGCTCTTGAAAATACTTTAAACAGCCAAGCATCTGACCACATACAGGTTAACTGTTTTTCCTTTCAGTGAAGTAGGCCACATCCCAAAGGAGTAAGTCTTACAATATGTACTATATAGTGAAAAAAAAATAATGAACTGAAAACTACTGATTTCTAAAGAGGGACACATTAAAAACAGATTAAGGATCAGTAGGATGTAATACTTTTTACAGCAATAGACCCAGAAGTTGAATTAGAATGGGTGCAAGTGACTTACTCTCATGTTGTTCCTTACTTTTATGATTTTCTTTCTTCTGTGAAACACAAAAGTAGATGTTTGGAAGAATGTTCATGCTGCTCTTTTCAATACAACAAAAGCTTATAGTGACCAATGGTAGTCAAGCTCCAGAAAGCACCATAAAATCACCATTAAAATAACCCTTATTTCTCTTTCAATATATTCTAAGTCTTCTGAAGCCATATAATAGCTTTGTGCGAAATTTAAACTGTTATTCACTGGAAATCTTTCCATTCACCATAGCTCCCTAATCTTATTTGCATTTGTGTGTATTTAAATAAGATGTGCCATTCAGTATGTCATGCCAAGTCAATTATTCCAAATGCCATCGATTCTCACTTGTTTCGTGACAGCTCTCGATGCAGGGCAGTATTTGTTGGTAAAGCATAAACTCCAGATATGTACAATAAATGACAAAAACACAGTAATTGTCTATTCTTCATTACTTGTTTACTGATGTTAATGTATTCAGCTTGTGTGTGGCATGTAATTGCTTAGTGTTGGCTTACACTGTGAGGTCCAGACTGAGGGTAATGCATGCATGTTTGTGAGTTTGGGTAAGTGAGTGTGTGTGGGGTCAGTGAGTATTGTATTTTTAATGCTGCCGGCTAGCTGTGTTTCTGTACTGGTGTTGGTGGTAAGTAATAGAGCTGTGCTCCATGCCCTGTGTGTGCTCTGGAACAAGCTGCACTCATGTCCTGCAATTAAGCAGCTGGGAGATATAGAGATGGAGGAAGTAAGGCATGGATAAAAGAGCTGTGAGCAAATTGGGGAAAAGCAGAAAGGGGGCACATATCAGGAGCTCATTCCTCAAATGATGTAGTTTGTACACTGTGTACTAACTGGCAGACTATACAGTATTCAAGGGGTAGTATCTGGGTAGGGTACTATTGAGCAGTAGCAGATATGTTAAGTACCGGGAGATGCATGCTTGCAGGTTTTGTGTGTGTGGTGGTTTTGCAGCTACGCTGTTGTTTTTTTGTTTTGTTTTTCTCCCCAAAGTTTTATAGCCATATGACGCCACTAAATCGTGGCTTAATCTGTGGATTTAGCCTTTGAATGCCTCATTAGTGTTTACATTAGAGACGGTAATGAAATTGCCTTTTGTCTAGTCCCTATTTTGTGTATATTTCACTTTTTCACCTCCTTGAGAGAGAGGAGCATGCAATTTTCATGGAGAATAATAAAACAAACAATATCTAGCATTTTGTTTAGTAGTTTAGGAATTTTTATAAAAATGATTCTAATGTATCTAAACACTGATACGAAGTTAGTTCCTTTTTTCCACATAACCTATTACTGTATCTTTTTAAATGTATGAAAATTGTATTGTACTGCATTAAAACTGATGATTTGTGGATTGCTGAAGATGTATTCATTGTTTTGGGAAATTGTCCCTTTCTTGGCTCGTTTCCATGGTAATTTGCATGATGATAAGATGGGTCATGGTCCATCTGGACTTTCACAAAAAGGCCCATGAAGCAATTTCTCAGGCTGGGTAGGTTTTGTAACGTTTTGTACTTTGCAAGGGCACGTCAGAAAGCTTTATCTATAGAGAGAGAGACACTTCCTGTTTTAGGAACACCAATCTCACTGGGTATTATTAGCAGTAAAGACTCCTGAAATAGCACAAAGTGGCTCTCCTCAGAGCAATGCTGCTAAACTCTTTCACTGCCACACAGGGCTGCAGTTAGGAATTCTTGGGCCTGGTACAAAATGTTTTCAGCAGGCCCCCCTCCAGTCCGTTGTCCGATGGGGACAGTTGTTCCATCAACGTGCGCTAACCGGATGGCTTTCTCAGTTGCGTGCTGTCTCTGTGTTTATATTCGCGTCTCCCCAGGGCTTGACATTTACTTTTTGGCTCACCAGCCACTGTGGCTAGTGGAATTCCAGTCACTAGCCACTCAGCATTTTCACTAGCCAAAATCCCCCATCCCACAAAAAGTGATAAAAACAACTGGAGACCATAACCATGGAGACCATGCATTTGTTTGGACATTTTATTTGAACAAGAATAATATATAAATAAAGTTCAGCAGGACACAAGCCTAACGATTTAGGTCACCTTAGAATATCTGAAGGCAAACATGGCCAGTAAGAACAGGAGTAGGATAGAACAAGGGGAAAACTCTGTCAATAATTTCTCCATGAAAATCCAGATTTTAACCCCTTTAACTTTTCTAAATTGTACTTGCTTTCAGGAAAATTTACCATTGTTCTTCCATTTTTTTAACAGTGGCATTTGTAATGATAAAGGCCGTAACCACAGGTCAGACCATGAACGACACAATACTGTGATTAGGCTAATGTAGATAAACTACAGTAGATAAAACTACTTTAATAGTAAACTACTACTAAACTAAATAAACAATAGGCTAGTATTTGATATGAAGAACTAATGGCCTAAATATGTTTATAATCTTTTAACAACAACTTCACAGTTAGTAATTCCATGTAGTACAAAAGGTGATATTGGGTAGATTAAACTCCGTCCCCATTCAATTCAATTTCTTTTTCCACAAATGGAAAAATACATGAATCTTATTTTCATTCATGGAAGAAAGAAAGTCCAACGGGTTAGGATCAAAGTAAATTTAAATGAATGAGAGAATAATTATTTATAACAAAAAGTTCAAATTCATCCATATAGAGCTTTATACAAGAACGTTCTCTTCATAATTCATATGGGTCACAAGCCGCGATATCGTGTAAAGCCCAAGTCACACAAGTTTCGGTTAGTGCTTTCTCAGAGTTTTGGCTGTATCTCTGGAGCACGCTGATGTGCGCCGCGGCGGTTCGTGCAAAACCACGGTTCATTCGCTCTGCACAGATGCGCATGTCAGGTGTGAGAAGCATATTTACTGCTTATAAAGCGCTGAACACGAGATGAATGCAATTAAATTTGCTTAGGCTATGGCTACACGCTAAAGTGGCTAGTAAGAGCAATGGAGTTTCTACCCGCATTTGGTGGGTTAATGTCAAGCCCTGCGTCTCCTGCTGAATGTGTATAGATGCGCTCTACAATATGGAATAGCCTTTCTGTGGACCCCCCTTCAGTCCGGGCCCGGGACAAAAGTTCCAGTTGCCCCCCTTATCGGCGGCCCTGCTGCCACGTCCTGCATTAGGGATCACCCTGTTTTAAAAGTAATTTAAGTCCATTTCACTGGCAGCTACAGGACAAGCTACAAAACTTATGATGGGGTATTTTTTTTATGATGGGGTTTTCCATTTTGAAACAATTGCTTACAAAATGTTGGATGTTTAAACACACTTCTGCAACTTTAAGGTTTTAGTAAATGGACAGTCATGTACAATTAAAGCAAGATGAGCCACCCTCCAAAATCCAGATTAAGATCAGTCCAAAAGTAGCAAGGATTTTCTAAGAAAAATCACCATTTGCTGTTAAATTTGGTCCAAAACTACGGCTAATTTAGATTAAAGGGCTAGTTCACCAAAAAATTTTAATTTTCTCATTTACTTAGACCTCATGCCATCACAGATGAGTATGACTTTCTTTCTTCTGCTGAACACAAACAAAGGTTTTTAGAAGAATATCTCAGCTCTGTAGGTCCATACAATGCAAGTGAATGGCGATCAGGCCTTTGAAGCTCCAAAAAGCAGCTTTTGCAGATAAAGTCAGCATAAACGTAATCCATATGACTCCAGTGGTTATGCGTCAAGTTCTAGGAAGTGTAATCGAGCTTGAAATCATGATTGTGCCTAGAGACTAAAATGGCAAGATGTACAGTGAAATAGGAGTTATATTTTGGTCTTTGTTCACCCAAAACCAAATGGATTGCTTCAGAAGACATTGATTAAACCACTGGAGTCATAAGGGTTTATGCTGACTATCTCCTTCAAATGGTTCAAATGCCTGATCACCATTCAGTTGGATTGTATTGATCTACGGAGCTGAGATATTCTTCTAAAAATCTTCGTTTGTGTTCAGCAGAAGAAAGAAAAACATACATAATTTAAAATGGCAATAAAATCCTTGCATTAAGCTGATCTTGCTCTTCAGCTCTTTACACACAGTTCTGAAAAACACATAGAGCTGAAATGCATGTTTTTCCTGTAAGGGTTGGGTGAATGCATTACACGCCTGAAATGACCACTTGCTTTTTTGCAACTATTTCCTGTTGACTTCTCTATTCAAAAGCACTTGTGTCTGCAGTCAAGTGTTATTATTTTGCAGTGTTTTGCAATGAGTGAACAAATTATCGTGGAAAAAAGCAAGGACGTTAAGTCAAGTCTGTTTGTTGGTTGTCTCATGATTCTGTCTGTTTTTGATTGACAGGTACAAGCCTTTCTTTCCCTTCCAAGTTCAGCCACCACTGGCATCATCATGTGACCTGGACCTCTCCATCCGAGACACCCTGTTGGTGGAGGGACGTCTACGTGTCACACTTATTGAATGTAGCAGGTAAGGCAGCAGCTGGCTCCTGTTGGTGTGTGTGACAGAATCAATATTTACCTTTTGAATCTTATCTGTTTTGGCAAAGAAAACATAAAGGGTCAGGCCTTAAAGGGATAGTTCACCCAAAAATGAAAAAATTCTCTAATCATTTACTCTCATGCCATCCCAGATGTGTATGACTTTCTTTCTTCTGCAGAACACAAATTAAGATTTTTAGAAAAATATTTCAGCTCTGTAGGCCCTTACAATGCCAGGGAATGGTGACCAAAACTTTGAAGCTCCAAAAAGTGCATAAAGGCAGCATAAAAGTATCCATACGACTCTAGTGGTTTAATCCATGTCGTCTTAAGCGATCTAATCGATTCTGGGTGAAAACAGACCAAGAGGCAATACTTTTTTTTCTGTATATCTTGCCATTTCACTCTCTAGGCAAAATCATGATTTCAAGCTCGATTACATGAACTTATACAATTACACTATTAAATTGAGCTTGAAATCATGATCGTCAAGATTTATAGTGAAAAATGAGTTATATTTTGATCTGTTATTACCCAAAACCGATTATATTGCTTCAGAAGACCACCGTAGTCTTATGGATTACTTTTATGCTGACTTTGTCCTTTTTGGAGCTTCATATTTTTGATCACTATTTACTTGCATTGTATGGAGCTACAGAGCTGAGATGTTCTTCTAAAAATCTTTGTTTATGTTCTGCAGAAGAATAAAGTCATACACATTTGGGATGGCATAAGGATGAATAAATGATGAGAGAATTTAAATTTTTAGGTGAACAATCCCTTTGATATAAAGTACTTTAGCCCTTCTTGCACTGTGCTGGGTAAAAACCCTCAGTAGTGTACGGTTGACGTTTCATAGCAATTTGCCTCATGCTGTTTTCAGTATCCTCACGAATCAGGCATAATGAATTACAATTAACCAGTATGTGCTGTTATTCTGTTTTCTACAGGTGTGTAAACACACACACCTGCCTGAGCCATTTGTGCATTGGTTGTGCATTCTTTTGTGTGTTACACATACAGTTTAGAAATTTGCTAAAGTTTTAGAATACAGCACAGTGACATTTTTGTGAAAAATCAGACAATAGAGACCTCTGTTCTGGGTGGTGCACACTGCTATTTCCTTTTTTCTTTCTTGCTTTTGAGACACAACTCGCATACGGACGTAAACTTCCTTCTGATACACACCCTTCTGAGCCAAATAAATTTTAAATGGCCTGTCTACAAGCTGCTGTGTTTGAGAACAAACACACACGACAACAAAAGCTGCTTTCGTCTCCTTTGTGTGTCTTTGTACTTTTGTCTGATTAGCAACAGAGTAGAATAGTGTTTGTAAAGGGCATGTTAATGCAGAGACTCTGACAATCACATACCCAACTTATCTCTTATACATACACATTTTATAGTCTATACACTGGATCTTAACATATGGCGTCAAGTTAATCAGAGAGTCCAGTAAACTTGCTGAAGGAAAGGAAGCGTGATCTGTTTCCAGTGTATTTGCACTGAGCTGTTTACAGGTGCATCTCAATAAATTAGAATGTCGTGGAAAAGTTCATTTATTTCAGTAATTCAACTCAAATTGTGAAACTCGTGTATTAAATAAATTCAATGCACACAGACTGAAGTAGTTTAAGTCTTTGGTTCTTTTAATTGTGATGATTTTGGCTCACATTTAACAAAAACCCACCAATTCACTATCTCAAAAAATTAGAATATGGTGACATGCCAATCAGCTAATCAACTCAAAACACCTGCAAAGGTTTCCTGAGCCTTCAAAATGGTCTCTCAGTTTGGTTCACTAGGCTACACAATCATGGGGAAGACTGCTGATCTGACAGTTGTCCAGAAGACAATCATTGACACCCTTCACAAGGAGGGTAAGCCACAAACATTCATTGCCAAAGAAGCTGGCTGTTCACAGAGTGCTGTATCCAAGCATGTTAACAGAAAGTTGAGTGGAAGGAAAAAGTGTGGAAGAAAAAGATGCACAACCAACCAAGAGAACCGCAGCCTTATGATTGTCAAGCAAAATCGATTCAAGAATTTGGGTGAACTTCACAAGGAATGGACTGAGGCTGGGGTCAAGGCATCAAGAGCCACCACACACAGACGTGTCAAGGAATTTGGCTACAGTTGTCGTATTCCTTTTGTTAAGCCACTCCTGAACCACAGACAACGTCAGAGGCGTCTTACCTGGGCTAAGGAGAAGAAGAACTGGACTGTTGCCCAGTGGTCCAAAGTCCTCTTTTCAGATGAGAGCAAGTTTTGTATTTCATTTGGAAACCAAGGTCCTAGAGTCTGGAGGAAGGGTGGAGAAGCTCATAGCCCAAGTTGCTTGAAGTCCAGTGTTAAGTTTCCACAGTCTGTGATGATTTGAGGTGCAATGTCATCTGCTGGTGTTGGTCCATTGTGTTTTTTGAAAACCAAAGTCACTGCACCCGTTTACCAAGAAATCTTGGAGCACTTCATGCTTCCTTCTGCTGACCAGCTTTTTAAAGATGCTGATTTCATTTTCCAGCAGGATTTGGCACCTGCCCACACTGCCAAAAGCACCAAAAGTTGGTTAAATGACCATGGTGTTGGTGTGCTTGACTGGCCAGCAAACTCACCAGACCTGAACCCCATAGAGAATCTGTGGGGTATTGTCAAGAGGAAAATGAGAAACAAGAGACCAAAAAATGCAGATGAGCTGAAGGCCACTGTCAAAGAAACCTGGGCTTCCATACCACCTCAGCAGTGCCACAAACTGATCACCTCCATGCCACACCGAATTGAGGCAGTAATTAAAGCAAAAGGAGCCCCTACCAAGTATTGAGTACATATACAGTAAATGAACATACTTTCCAGAAGTGAAAATGTTTTTTTTATTGGTCTTATGATGTATTCTAATTTTTTGAGAGAGTGAATTGGTGGGTTTTTGTTAAATGTGAGCCAAAATCATCACAATTAAAGAACCAAAGACTTAAACTACTTCAGTCTGTGTGCATTGAATTTATTTAATACATGAGTTTCACAATTTGAGTTGAATTACTGAAATAAATGAACTTTTCCACGACATTCTAATTTATTGAGATGCACCTGTATAACACAAATGTACAGAAGCCTTTCAACCACCAGAGGGCAACAGTGGACTTAAGATGTATCTGTCTTTAGCATTACTGGTATGAATGTGATTGAAGAACTGCGTATTTAGTATTTTCCTTTTTTGGAAGTGGAAATTGTCATGTTTTTCATCTACACATTGAAGGCTTGATTTATTCAGTCAAACTCTGAAATCAAAGTCAGTCTCAAACTATATTTTTTTTCTTGTTTTTTCCTTAAACATCTTTAGACTCTAAGATTCAATGAATCTATTCGTAATTATGTTTGTGTTTTTTTTTAACAGCTATAATATTTCTTTGCAATGTATGTAATTATATAAATAGAATGGTCCTTGTTTATTAGATATATGGCCATGTTCAACCAGCAGAGGGAAGCAGTAGCTTAAAAATGTGACATTTTAACAACGGTCTGTTCATCAGGTTTCAGAGGCAGTCTTTCATTATATATAATACCCATCCTGTTTTATTTCATATGAGTACAGTTTCAGTTATGATATATATTCAAATATGCTATAATATATTTTATATAAAAGAATAAAAGTTTGACATTTTGAGTGCACTCAAATCTCATTGTAGTGTTCTCTCTCTCTGTAGATTGTTTATCCTGGGCTCGTATGAAAGGGAGACATATGTTCACTGCACCTTAGAGCTCAGCGCTGATGAGTGGCGGGAGAAATCTCGCAGCTCCATCAAAGAGGTAAATGATACACATATTCTCTGCTTGAGGACACTACATTTCAGTGTTTTCAGTCTTTTACACACACTTATGTTACATGTTGTATGTTTTTAAATGCGCAAGGGTAAATCACTGGTAGGGTGGGTCAAAGGTCAAGGAAGGATAAATGAATGACTGACAACATGAACCCTTGAAGCAACACATCATAAACACTGACACCACTGAACCAGTACATTTTGAGTCACAGTTAAATGTACTCATCAATGAAACCAATTACTTTTTTTATTAATGTTTGTGTCGACGTAACATGTATGCACGTTGCTTTGATATGCAACACAGCCCTGCAGTTGTCCAGGGTGACATTACCTGGGAGAATATGTCTGCACCTGGGAGTGTTGTTTGGAAATGCTTGTGAATATGAGAGAATTTTCATTTTAGTATTTTAGTTTTTAAATGTGTTTTAGAAAAGATGTAGAACAGTTGTTTTTTGTGAAAGTTAGTGTTGCCCATTTGTTTGCTTATATCTCTACAGAGTCATTTTTTAGGTACTTCGTTATTTAGGCCTATATTGGCTATGCTTAAGTTTGTTGTACAACTTGTCACGTCTTGTTGGTTTGTTGCTTGTCCACCATAATGGACAGATTTGTGTAATACCTTGGTTCAAAAAATAAATCTATAAATCTATCATTTTCTTTCTGTTAGAAATGTCAATTTGTTCGTTTTGGAGAAAAGACACATCGTAACCTTCTCTAATTGCAAGGATTTAAACAAATTATTTTCCGTCTCCTCCTGCCGACATGAGAACAACGGCTTCACAAATCAATTTCAACTTAACATAAAATGTCAACTTAAATTGCTCTCTTCTAGTTATTTTATTTCTCCTCTCCTCTCTATTAAAATAAAGCAAATGAAGGAATTTATTTCACCAAACATATTTATATCTCCATCTATTTTATCTCGGAACCTGTTTGATAATTTTTTATTGTTTTTGTCATATTAGGCCTTTTTTGACATTGCTTTGCATAACATAAATGTAAAGTGTGTTCATTATTGCCAAGAAAAGATTTAACATTTATCTGAAAAAAAAAAAATCTAATTTACATAAGATTGTAATCAAACAAAATCTAACTTTTAGTGGAATAAAAATGTAATGTTAGAGGGAAAAATGCAACCTCAGAATCATGCTCGTCACTGATTATGCAAACACGATTACTTTCTGGTGTCAATGCAGAACCAGAGCCCCGGTCTCCCATGCTACTTATGCATTGCGCTTCCAGTAACACCGCAGGGGAAGGTAAACACACTGGAGCCGATGCAAAAAATGTATGATAGGAGATGTGGCTTGTCAGTGAGTTGCCATAATGTGGCCTATCCCAGAGTACTGGAACTCTCGGAAATAACATGCCGATTTCCCTTGTGATCATGTTGGTTGATCAGAGATATAATATACACTCACAGATCACTTTATTAGGAAGACCTGTACACCTACATATTCATGCGATTATATAATCAGCCAATAGTGTGGCAGCAGTACAATGCATAAAATCATGCAGATATGGTTCTGAAGCTTCAGTTAATGTTCACATCAACCATCAGAATGGGGAAAAAATGTGATCTCAGTGATTGACCGTGGCATGATTGCTGATGTCAGATGGGCTGGTTTGAGTATTTCTGTAACTTCTGATCTCCTGGGATTTGCACACACAACAGTCTATAGAGTTTACTCAGAATGGTGCCAAAAACAAAAACATCCAGTGAGTGGCAGGAAATGCCTTGTAATGAGAGAGGTCAGAGGAGAATGGCCAGATTGGTTCGAGCTGACAGAAAGGCTACAGTAACTCAGATAACCACTCTGTACAATTGTAGTGAGCAGAAAAGCATTTCAGCATGCACAACACGTCGAAACTTTAAGCGGATGGGCTACAACAGCAGAAGACCACATCGGGAATTTTATTAGGACTATAGTGTTCCTAATAAAGTGCACAGTGAGTGTATATGTAAAGTCAGACAATGTGATTGGTATCAACTCATGTAGCTATTGCTGTCCCAGGTTTTGAAGTAAAATATGTATAAACTCCATTCTAAGCTCAAAGAGGGGAAAGCAAGTATACAAGCTTTCATCAGTTGCCTGAGGGTATATAAACATATGAGTAATGTATACATGTACCTATACATATTTGGTTTACCCTATACTTGGAAGTCAATGTACAATAATACATCTGAAATGAAAAGATAAGCTGAAGCTAGAATAGATCACTTTGTGTGCTTTTTTTTTCCCCTGTGTGTGTGTGTGTGCCTCTATAGACTCTGTTTAATTAAGAAGCACAATGAAGCAGCCTGTGACGTGAAAAGGCCTTTCGCCAGCTTTGTGTGATCTGATCACCAGAACAGGCATGCATCACCACTGACACAGCATGTGCTTATGTGCTTGATGACTCTACATCGACTTAAGTGTTTACATATATGGCATTAACTAGTCGCATAACCAGTGACAGGAAGTGTTTACGAGAATCTGTTTTGCAGAGTGTGTGTATGCATGCATAAGTGTGTGTTTGCATGGTTGCCCATATGAATGTGCACATGCAGGCATGTTTATTTAAAATACAAAATTGTGTATGGAGATGCACAGTGGCTGCTACGTGTGTTTTCCATTTTTATCAGTTTCTCTCAGGCTCTCAGATTTTGAGACCTCAGCAGGGATTCAAACACCAGATTAGTACTGATATCATCTGGAAAAGGTCAATGTCTTTCTCTCCTTCTCTTGCTCTCTCACTCTTGTTTTCTCCCACCTTTCATCTCTTTCTCCCTCGCTCTATAGGATCTCTCTGTCCGCTCGTTAAGTTTTTATTTTTTGGTTTTTCCTCCAACACTTCTCGTATCATAAACAGATTTGTACATTTTCTACAATTCCAGCACTGTGTTCTCTTCACATGGAACATGTATTTTGCAAACAGGTTGAAAACAAATGTCATCAGAACGTACAAAACGTTACATAACGTACTGTGGTTGTACCATAAATGGTATTTAGATTGATATTAGATATTTAGAATGATGTTAATACCATGGTGCTGTCATATATACCATGGTACAGAATGATTATCATTACCATATACCATGGAATTTACATGATGCTGCAAGGTTTCTCAAAGAATACAATGGTATAATATATACCATTGTATTCTTTGAGGGGTGGGGGGTGTTTCAGAAAGGCTAACACTGATAACTAAGTGATACTGACCCTCTGAGGTCTTTTCATTTGTTCTTATCGCCTGCCGGTCCAGCCATTCTCTCCGTCGACCTGCACAACCCTGCAGTTCACACACCCACCAATGTCCATTTCCAGCCAACGTCAACAGGCTTGAGGAGGAACAAGGAAAAGACTACCTGATACACGGCCATGTTGCAAAGAAACCCTTTTTAATGTACTTGCATACCTTTCTCCCAATGTACCAATTCTGATTCATAAATGCTTTATTGTGAAATGTGTTATTCAGATCTGTAAACAGCTGCTTTCCAATTTGGGGTGGGCAGTATGACCAAAATCTTATATAACGATAACAATATAGTATAATTTTCAGTCAGAGAATACTTTATTTTACAGTGAAATAAATACTTTATAAAGGAAAACTTACTTTTTTATAATTTCCTCTTTATTTTGAACTTGACAAACATAGTCAAAGTAAACTTGGTTTAAAATTAGCCTTACCATAATGCTAAATTTTACATTATGCCACATTTAATTCTGATATGTTGTTGACTAATATTATTATTATTATAACTTTTCCTCAAGAAATTCAACATCTTCTCAAAGCAATGCAACAAAGAAAAAAATACATAAGTAAAATATATCCAATGAGGGGGCCTGGGTAACTTAGCAAGTAAAGACGCTGACTACCACCCCTAGAGTCGCGAGTTCAAATCCAGGGCGTGCTGAGTGACTCCAGCCAGGTCTCCTAAGCAACCAAATTTGCCCGGTTGCTAGGGAGGTTAGAGTCACATGGGGTAACCTCCTCATGGTCGCTATAATGTGGTTCTCGCTCTCAGTGGGATGCGTGGTGAGTTGTGCGTGGATGCCACGGAGAATAGCCTGAAGCCTCCACACACGCTATGTCTCCACGGTAATGCGCTCAACAAGCCACGTGATAACATTCATGGATTGATGGTCTCAGACACAGAGGCAACTGAGGTTCATCCGCTGTGTCACACACATCATCCGCCACTCCGCCATACTTCATTTGGCCACCAAGATTTAAATCTCATTTAAACCAAAGACAAATAACCTTCTGTTTACCTGCTTTTTCAGGATATCAGTACAGGTCCTATTCATCTTAGCTTATTCAGATAAAGACATGTCTCATAATGGCTCTGTCTTAACACTGCCGTCTCTCTTATATGTTTATATGAGTGGCCAGCACTGAGGACTTGGCATCATGTTGGCTCTTGGGCGTGGCATTCTGAGACTTCAGTTCAGTACAGTTACATTTGTGTGCAATATACTGTATGATGTCTATTTTTCTTTAATGACAGCATGTACTCAAGCTGGCATGAATAAAACCTGATGATCCATGTTATCACAGCATGATTTGACAATGTTCCAAAGAGCATTTTGTGTGCTTCGATGAAAGAAAGGAATGTGCCCTTTTTTTTTCCTCCAAGGAGTTAATATAGTCAGCGTCACAATTTGAGACCTAGAAATAGTGCAGAATCTTAATTTTACATCATAACTTTTCTTTATTTTAATTTTCAGGTTTAAAAAACAATTCAAACTTTTTAAATTTAAATTTAAACCAGATTTTCAAAATGCTCACAGACTTTTGGTCCCATTGTGTTGTAACGGTGGTGCACCCAAACTACAATTTAAATAAATTAAATTAAATATTAAGATATTCAGGCACCACTTCTGTAATTGTGGCTGCCCCTAAAAGAAATATCACAAATGGTTTTTGAATAAATTCGGGCACCAGACAGGTTTGGGCCTGTCAAAATACACTTTGACCCAGGATAGCTCAAGCCACCAGTCACAGTGATAATAGACATTTTGTAGGAAGAAATATTGTCCATGAACCAGAAAACACAAGTGTCTGTGTATCAAACTCTGTGTACATTTATTTTAAACAACTGCTGCGGGAATGCAGAGGGAGAGGTTAACATGGGAATCCGGGCAGGTCATATCACCTTAGCTTCCAATGCTGGCTCCAGTTCAACTCCGTCATAGAGAACTGTAGCGGATCGGTAGGCTCCATACTCACGCCAGTTCACATTTAACTCGAGTCTTCTGTCTGGTAGCTTTGTCCCAATCTGTAATCCTGACTACCTTTGTTGTGGTAAGCACTGATTATCAGTACCTTTTTGTTTTGTCCTCACTCCTCCGATGGTGTTCTTATACTCGCAGCACATGTACACGATGGCAAACTACCTCCTCATATCAACTCTGCACACACCAAACTTCTTCACTCCATACCGGTCAAACACACAACTGGTGCACTATAATGAGCGGCCTTTAAGTCTCTCAGGTTATGGATTGGTGGCGGATCTTTAAAGTGACAAGGCACACTTTCACTCCGCCACAGTACATGCATTTGTTTGTGTTTTTCTGGAGAATTTTGGCTGATTTGTATTTCCACTTAATTTTTGCTCTGTGTGCTGATGAAAAGATGATGTGCTTATTCAACAGACATCCCTGTGCATGACGAAATGCCTCATGGCCGTATTACCAGCACGTTACCGCTT
Source organism: Myxocyprinus asiaticus (assembly GCF_019703515.2). Lineage (NCBI taxonomy): Eukaryota > Metazoa > Chordata > Actinopteri > Cypriniformes > Catostomidae > Myxocyprinus > Myxocyprinus asiaticus. Next base: position 31,957,041 of record NC_059360.1, read on the forward strand.
TCACTCTTAATGTCCTCATAACGCCATAGACACTAACAACCGTTATGGGTTATTTTGGCCCCATCACCGAATTAATTCTTAAACCACCCTGTGATGAGGAGGAGGGCATGGCCAGGCCTTGAGGATGCACGCCCGGTGCTGAATTGTCCTAATCAGCCGGGAGGGGGATAAAGACGAGCTGGAGTCACCAGTTCGAGAGAGAGATACGCGGCCGCTGTGTGTGTCTTTGTGTTTGTTTAAGTTGACTTATGTCATTAAAGTTATGTTGACTGTTCTGCCGGTTCCCGCCTCCTCCTTGCCCATCCTTGAACCCTGTTACACCCCCCCCCTCCTAGCCCCGTACTTCACAATAGACAAAGAAGGGTATTAATTGGTTGGATGAGTCTCATGCACATAAAGACACAGGCAGGCTTTCGATATACTTGAAAGATGCGGAAAATCATGACAGATGTCTTTGTGGAGTTTGCATGTTCTCCTCGTGTTCGCGTGGATTTCCTCCGGGTACTCCGGTTTCCCCCACAAGTCCAAAAACATGCAGGTTAAGTGAATTGGAGACTCTAAATTGCCCGTAGGTGTGAGTGAGAGTCCCCCAGCCACGGGGGGGTTGCATCAGGAAGGGCATCCAGCGTAAAAACCTGTGCCAAGCCGAATATGTGGATCACGGATGGTCTGCTGTGGTGACCCCTAACGGGAGCAGCCGGAAGAAGAAGAAGAAGAAACATTAACCAAGATTAATAAATGCTATTTAAAAAACATTGTTTATTGTTAGTTCATGATGCCTAATGCACTAATGAAAAGGGGTCATGAAATGGAGAATCAAATTTTCCTTGATATTTAGGCATATAAAAGGTAACTGTACTATTAAAAACATACTGTAAATTTTAGAACTCAAAACTTCCCCAGTCTAAAAAGAGCATTTATAGTTGCCACCCAGCTGAAATATCTAGTTTTGAAATCTGTCTGTTCGTGACATCACGAAACATTGCTCATTTGTATTTACACATCCAACAACATGCGTCATCATACCCTTGGCCCTGCCCACTGGTGCACAGTTCAAGTCAAGATGGCAGGCCTTGTGTGGCTAACTATTCCTAACATAACACCAAAGGAGACCCATCTGGACTATTTTTAATTATTTTGTATAGAAATATGAACTACACAGACTCTTTGACTGCTGCCATGTATCTCGCCACTTTTAAAAGACGTGGTGTCAAGTTACAACTCTAAAAGTGAGAAGCAGTTCTCTCATTCAGCTGCTGCCTCTGTCATGGATGCGTTCTTTCACCCATCTGTGCTATTTTTGATTGTTGGTGTACAGTTGTGCTCAAAAGTTTGCATACCCTTGGAGAATTGGTAATACCGTATGTACCATTTTTTTAAAGAAAACATGAGTGAGCAGGCAAAACACTTTTTTTTTTTTTATTTCTTATGGGATTCATATTCAACTGTAGGTTATAACAATGTCACAATCATAAAACAAAACATGGCAACAAAGAAAAAAATGAAATGACCCTTGTTCAAAAGTCTGCATACCCTTAGTTCTTAATACTGTGTATTGCCCCCTTTAGCATCAATGACAGTGTGCAGTCTTTTGTAATAGTTGTCTATGAGGCCCCAAATTCTTGCAGGTGATATAGCTGCCCATTTGTCTTGGCAAAATGCCTCCAGGTCATGCAAAGTCTTTGGTCGTCTTGCATGAACCGCACGTTTGAGATCTCCCCAGAGTGGCTCGATGATATTAAGGTTAGGAGACTATGATGGTCACTCCAGAACCTTCAGCTTTTTCTGCTGTAACAACTGGAGGGTCGACTTGGCCTTGTGCTTAGGGTCATTGTCATGCTGGAAAGTCCAAGAGTGTCCCATGCGCAGCTTTCGTGCAGAAGAATGCAAATTGTCTGCTAGTATTTCTGATAACATGCTGCATTCATCTTGCCATCAATTTTCACAAGATTCCCCGTGCCTTTAGAGCTCACACACCCCCAAAACATCAGTGAGCCACCACCATGCTTCACAGTGGGGATGGTATTCTTTTCACTATAGGCCTTGTTGACCCTCTCCAAACATAGCGCTTATGGTTGTGACCATAAAGCTCTATTTTGGACTTGTCACTCCAAATTACAGTGCGCCAGAATCTGTGAGGCGTGTCAAGGTGTTGTTGGGCATATTGTAACCAGGCTTTTTTGTGGCATTGGCATAGTAAAGGCTTCTTTCTGGCAACTCGACCATGCAGCTCATTTTTGTTCAAGTTTCGTCATATTGTGCTCCTTGAAACAACCACACCATCTTTTTCCAGAGCAGCCTATATTTCTCCTGAGGTTACCTGTGGGGTTTTCTTTGTATCCCAAACAATTCTTCTGGCAGTTGGTATCAAGAGATCCCCGAATTTTCCACTTCTTAATAAGTGATTGAATGGTACTGACTGGCATTTTCAAGGCTTTGGATATCTTTTTATATCCTTTTCCATCTTTTATAAAGTTCCATTACCTTGTTACGCAGGTCTTTTGACAGTTCTTTTCTGCTCCCAATGGCTCAGTATCTAGCCTGCTCAGTGCATTCACGTGAGAGCTAACAAACTCATTGACTATTTATACACAGACACTAATTGCAATTTAAAAAGCCACAGGTGTGGGAAATTAACCTTTAATTGCCATTTAATCCTGTGTGTGTCACCTTGTGTGTCTGTAACAAGGCCAAACGTTCAAGGGTATGTAAACTTTTGATCAGGGCCATTTGGGTGATTTCTGTTACCATTATGATTTAAAAAGGAGCCAAACAACTATGTGATAATAAATGGCTTCATATGATCACTATCCTTAAATAAAAGACAGTTTTTTTTTTTTTTTTGCATGATCAGTCATATTTTCAAAATCGTTGCCAAAATTTCACAATTTCTGCCAAGGTATGCAAACTTTTGAGCACAACTGTATGTAAACATAGGACGTCTTTGACGATGGACTTCTTTGACAGTTTCAGTGTGTTTCCAGTTATGTGCACCTCAGTGCGCCTTCAATATGTGTGTGTGTATGTAATTTCACCATTCTTTGGACTGTGTGTGTGCGTTTGTTTTCTGCTCATGTCAGCATGGATTGCTTGTGAACAGTTACAATATGATTTAAGCTTTGCAAAGGAGCAGTTATTGAAGGAGGGGCAGTTAAAAACACTAAGGAAAACATAAGTAAACCGTTTCATTCATGAGTATTTCAAATGTCATGACTGTTTGATAGATTATTGCATTGAGTGTTAACAGTTGTGCTTGAGATGAACAGTTTAATATATTCAGATGCAATGTGTAGGATGTGTGTTATGTGTAAACCCTGCAATATTTTTTTATAATGTTGAGGTTCATTCTCTTCCGATTGAGTTTGCTTAATTTGAGGGGCTGCATAATGAGGCCCTATCATAACATTGGGCATTTATGTTGAAGTTTTAAGGAGGCGTTTAGGCCAAAACTGAGCGTTTCAGACAGAGGGCCAAAAACAGGGTGGAAAATGATCATATATTACTAAATTGCGACTGTTTTGGTGCAAAAAAACTTTTATAACATTATTATTATTGGACCTCAGGGAAGATAATAAATTTATTTAAAAAAAGCACTTCATGACCCCTTTAACAAGTAGAACCTTATTGTAAAGTTTCCAAAATACTTTTATATTCATTAATCATTAAACATTTATCAATCAGTCAGCTGCTGGTGTATTTTTAGTTGATTGTTGTTTATTCTGGAGGGTCTGACAGGCCAGCTGTTCTTTCTCTGTGCTGTTACGATTTGATGAAGTCTGAAGTATATTGCTGCTAAATCTCATTTTTATGCAGTTTATTGCTGCTCTCTGCTTGGTCGAGCACTTCTCCTGGAAATAAAAGGATTTGGGAGAGAATGAAAGCGCTACAAACAGACATCCGGAGCAGAGAGGACAATGTGGTTCTAACTTTGTATGTGTATAGCCTCACACAAAGGTTCTTGTTTTAAAAACTAACTTGCCAATGTTCGGTTTTCCTTTCTTGCATTATTTTCCAGTGTTACGAAAAGATGTGATAAATAATACTAGATGCATATTATTATAAAAAATAGGTGTTTTTATGGTAATATAACCTATTTTCTTCTACATTACATCTCTACATAGAAACAAATTATTTAAAGCCATAGTTAACTCAAAAAGGAAAATACTCTCTTCATTTACTCACCCTCATGCCAGTGTGGTTTTGGGTGACAACAGACCACAATATAACTCCTTATTCACTGTAGATCTTGCCATTGCAGTCTCTAGGCACGATCATTGATTTCAAGCTCGATTACACTTCCTAGTGCTTGACGCATACGCAGAGTGCTAGATGGCACTAGAAGTTTGGGGGCAGTGGTAGCTCAGCGGTTAAGGCTCTGGGTTACTGATCAGAAGGTCAGGGGTTCAAGCCCCAGCACCACCAAGATGCCACTGTTGGGCCCTTGAGCAAGGCCCTTGACCCTATCTGCTCCAGGGGCGCTGTATCATGGCTGACCCTGCACTCTGACCCCAGCCTAGCTGGGATATGTGAAAAAGAGGAATTTCACTGTATATGTGCAAATGTATAATGTGTGATTAAATAAAGAAAATTATTAATTAATTATTAATAAGTGTAATCAAGCTTGAAATCATGATCGCCAAGAGCACTGCTGTCAAGTTTAGTAGCCTTTCACCGATATATCGGTTTCGGTGTATATTTTACCGATATGCGCTGATATGAAAACTTTTTTCAGAACATATAATGCAGAAAACAATGTTTTATAATTGGTGTCATTACGTAGTTTGTCCAGCAGAGCCTGCTCCGACACGGTGGCTCTGCAGACAGGGTGGAGTTCAGTGGTGTCATCACGCTAAGTTGTTAACTAGTCTGTTAATTATATACTGGAAACTTAATAAAAAATGACCCCATCATTTTCCATTTTCAATATAACTAATATAACGTTAACCTTGTCCCTGACAACCATGTCACTCATATCTGTTTGCTGTTAGCTAGCTATAGTTTGTCAGTGCAGTCAGTAATGTAGCAGATTGAAAGGTAAACATCAGAGCATCTTTTTGCAGCTCAGCAGACAACAGTGCAGTGGTGGATTTTGTCTGTTGAGTGTTAATTTCACACTGCGTTATTACCTAGTTGGTGAGACACAATGCTGGAAAGTAAAATAAACAACGTCCGTCTTTTACTCTCCATGACAATGAGCTTATAGCTAACTAGCTAATCACATAGCTACTTTCATTGTTGTCAGCTGAGTGGAAGCTAATGAGTAAACATGTATTCACCAAACTGTTTTGTTTAGGATTCACAGTTTGGTACCCCCTTCAACTGAACAATTCCAGTCATTGCATTTATAAAATGTAATATTTAAAAGTCTGATTTTCCACCGTTGAAAGTTTCCCCTGAACTTGTATAGCAGAATACGGTGTAACACGGCTGCTGCTGTTTATCTCGACTCGGCAGTATTAATATAGTCAGCATTTGACTGATATTAAACAGTAATACTGATGTTTATTTAGCTATTTATTTTATTTTTATTTATTCTTTATTTTAATGGTCAGCATTTGACTGATACTAAACAGTACTGATGTTTATTTAGCTATTTATTTTATTTTTATTTATTCTTTATTTTCTCAGTGTTCATTTCTAGAATTTGTTGACAGTGTATAATAATGTCAAATATTCTTTGATAAAAATATTTAAGAAAGCAGCCTTCTGAGTACCTTTGCATAGTCATATCGGTGCAAAATGTGGATCAAAATCCACATAGAAAAGGTCCGTTTTCATTCCAGCTCAAAAATTATATATATCAGCCACCATATCGGTAATCGGTAAATTTTCCCTCTCTAAAATCGGTATCGGTCTCAAAATTCCCATATCGGTAGGGCTCTAGTCAAGATATACTGTGAAATAGGAGATATATTTTTGTCTGTTCTCACCCGAAACCAACTGGACTGCTTCAGAAGACATTGATTAAATCTCTGAAGTCTGATGGATTACTTTTATACTGATTTATCTCCTTTTTGGAGCTTTTAAAGTACTGGTCACCATTCACTTGCATTGTATGGACCTGCAGAGCTGAGATATTCTTCTAAAAATCTTCATTTGTGTTCAGCAGAAGGAAGAAAGAAAGTCATGCAAATCTGGGATGGCATGAGGGTGAGTAAATGATGAGAGAATTTTCGTTTTTGGCTGAACTATCCCTTTAAAATGGACTAGTTACTTCTTTGGTCCTTTTTTAAATAGAGATTGATGTTTCCTTCTAATACCCTGACCCCCAAAAAGTATTTGTACACTTCAGCCACACTTAAAAATGTGTGATGTGTGCGACCATTAATTGCTTGCAGTCTGATTGTGGTTTGGGTTTTCAATAGCTAGTCTACCCTTCGTTCAGATTCAATCACTCTTTGAAGCAAAATGTCACTGGTTGAACATAGAGCTTCAGTGAAGTGTGTTATAAAGCCATGAGTCTTTTGGCAGTATCCGATGGCTGCCAGTTGCATAAGATTGGGACATTTGAAAGTCCACTTAAGTAACTGGCTGAGTTTAAGCTGAGTGAATGAAAATGACAAACAAAATGCCAGAATGGTTAGAGCGCTCTTCCCCGCATGTTGGATGGCCTTTGAGTGCTGATAGGAGAGACTCCCATCTTTCATGCACTCTTTCTCGTTTTACCTTTTCTCCCATGTGCGGAGGGGTTAAGCTGAGGTGGGACTATGTAGATGAGCGGACAGATCCTGAGCGGGTGAATAACAAAGGTGCTAAAAACGGAACTGGCTCGGACAGATGTTAAAGAACGCTCTGGCCACTGTGAACGATTGCAAATGAGAGAGATGAGAGGTGTCTTGTTTTTTAAATGTCTCCGTCTCCATAACAACCCTCCCTTTTGTGTGCGGTGCTCTCTGAAAAGCCTCCTCCTATCACAGAACATAGCGGCAACATGAAAATTCAGCCGGTCGGTGATTAGATGCGACTGCATTCATCCCAGCTTTGAATAATTGAGTGCAAATAAGAGTGTTTCCAGGAATAGGCTTGTCTGTAAACAGAAATGAGAAACAATTAGTGGAACTTGCTGCACATATGCATGATTTCTTCCAAGAAATAAAATAGTCTTATTTTTTTGAAATGTATGATATTGGGGGCCTGGTTAGCTCAGTGGTAAAAGACGCTGGCTACCACCGCTGGAGTTCGCTAGTTTGAATCCCAGGGCATGCTGAGTGACTCCAGCCAGGTCTCCTAAGCAACCAAATTGGCCTGGTTGCTAGGGAGGGTAGAGTCACATGGAGTAACATCCTCGTGGTCGCTATAATGTGGGTCGTTCTCAGTGGGGCACGTGGTGAGTTGAGCGTGGATGCCGCGGTGGATAGCGTGAAGCCTCCACACGCGCTATGTCTCCGTGGCAACGCACTCAACAAGCCACGTGATAAGATACGCGAGGCAGCTGGGATTCGTCCTCCGCCACCCGGATTGCGGCGAATCGCTACGCAACCACGAGGACATTCCAATCACTTTCTACAATTTATTTAGTTTTTGTTTTTAGTTTTTTTTTATGGTGCTTTTGCTTTTTAAAGCTTGAAAACTTTCAAAGCTCAAAATTTTGTGAAGTATATAAGGTAGGTTTTTGAAAATAATTGCAACATGTCATTCTAATGTAACTATGTTTGTATGAGTGTGAAAAGATGTTTTGTAAATTTGGATGGGATGGGTGAAATGGAAAACAGGAGAGAGTGATTGAATTAGTGGTATGTCAGAAAAGGGCAGTGTTGACGATATTCCACCACGCCATCAGTTATTATGACACAAACCAGACAGTTTAATACAACACATATTAATCCACATCAACGCTCCCTGCTTAATTTCCCTCAATCCCCCTGGCTGTAGCTGTCAGTCACAAGCTTTGAAATTGAGATATTATATGAAATTGAGTTTTCATCAAGCTCAGGGAATTCTTAATACAACATTTCCACTGTTTAATATTTAACATTGCTACTGATGGAATAATTTTATTGTAATTGTTTTTCTTTTTGTCAGAGGATAAGTGGATCTGGCCATGCATGTCTGGGTGATTCTCATGAAACCCATCAAGAAAATTTCCTGTTCCTATTTTATTCAAATCAAATCAAAACAAACAAATAAACAAATGTAATTATAATCAATTATACTTAGCATATAGAAAATGAAGCCTATTTTAGGGTCATTAAGTGTTTTTACATTGTTTTCCTGACAATTAGGCACATTTAACTGCCCACTTCTGATTAACGCAGTGCAAAAAAGATGGTCATTATGATATTCTCATTACCGCAACGTGAAAACAATGATATAGCTATTATTTAAATTGTAACGTATTTTAACATCATAGTTAGGGATGCACCGATATGAAATTTTTTGGCTGATACTGGCTTTAACAAAAAACTATAGGCCGATACCGATAATTTGCAATTTACTGTATTTTGTCATCAGATCACTGTTTTACTTAGGAATGCTTAAGAAATTTACAAAGATGAACAAAAGCTTTTTCACTGTTCTAACAATAAATAATTTTCACTGAACACTGAATCTGTTGAACACACGAAAGGCTAAAATTTTTAAGAGAGCCACAGTGAAAGATATATTAAAAAAGATTTTGAAAAATACTAAACATGATTGAATTTTGGCTGAACATGAACATTTTGTATTTTGTGCTTCTAAATCATTTTTGCACTTCTGTTTTTGCAGTTTAAAATGAAGCCTTTAAAGGTTTAGTAATCACACAAGGGCATATTGCAATTTCAATCTTAATTCAATCAATTGTGCAGCATTAATAAATGTCATACCAATATCTCAGATGTCAAAATCTCCTGGTTTCAAAGTGTTTTGGATGGTTTCCCTCATCAATGTAGCCTGTAGGTGACGCTTTCACAACTGTTACGTCCGTTTATGGAATTTTTTCCGCATTAACATAAGAACAGGACAGAAGGAGTGCCAACCCTTCTATATATTGTGGCTATTATTATTTTTGTAAATTCACAGATGTTTTACGAAGTGTGTTACTTATTAATTATAAATAAACCATTGTTTTTTCATATCAGCGATTTCATACTTATAACCGATATGCCCATGGTTTTAATTCGGTTAATAATTGGCTGATAAATATCGGCAGGCAATATATCAGTGCATCCATAATCATAGTAGTACTCCCTTGGTACTGCATTTCTGATTTAAATTTAAAAAGTAATTGTACAGGGGGGCCTGGATAGCTCAGTGAGTAAAGACGCTGACTTCCACCCCTGGAGTTACAAGTTCGAATCCAGGGCGTGCTGAGTGAGCCAGGTCTCCTAAGCAACCAAATTGGCCTGGTTGCTAGGGAGGGTAGAGTCACATGAGGTAACCTCCTTGTGGTCGCTATAATGTGTGGTTCTCGCTCTCGGTGGGGCGTGTGGCAAGTTGTGCGTGGATGCCGCAGAGAATAGCATGAAGCCTCCACACGCTCTGTGTCTCCGCGGTAACGTGCTCAAAAAGCCACATTATAAAATGCGTGGATTGACAGTCTCAGACGCAGAGGCAACTGAGATTCATCCTCCGCCACCCAGATTCACTACACCATGAGGACTTAGAGCGCATTGGGGAAAAAGGGGAGAAAAAAAAAGTCATTGTACAGCAGGTAGTGAAAATCATCATTGAAAACAATTGGAATACTAAAACGTCAGGATGCATTACAGTAATGAGAATTGGGGTGTAAAATGAGTGTGTACAAAAAACATATCTCAGTGATACTAAATGTATGCTTCATTTTCTTAATGAAAAATATAGTTGTATTAATTTAATATTATATTGATTTTAGGTATATAAAAATTTGATCATATATGATCAGGACATTTTCTTCAAAGGTTTTGTGAGAATCACTCGTTTAGCATAGTACTGAAAATAAAATTAAGAACCTTCAGAAAAGGCAACAGTCAGGTCACGTTCCTGAACAGCTTTTGTGTATTAAGCTGTTTTCAAAATCTTTAAATATCTAGATTTCTGTCTTGATTCACTTTGATATTTGGTTAAACATGTAGGAATGTAATTTGGTTGAACGTGTGAAATGTCTCTGATTTTAACATCATCATGATCATCAGTAAGCCTGTTCAAATAAAATCAGATTTGTGATTTTAAGAAAACATGTAGCCTGTTATTTTAAAATCAGATTAATGACGTTCTCAATGACATTAACTTCATCTGTTTCCACCAAATCCTCCTAAAATCTTCCATCAGTTTGCTTGAGCTGATCAATCTAAGCCTCCCTGCTTCACATCTCTGTTACCTTTTTCCTCCACCTTCCTTTGAAATAAACAACTAATCGCTGGAGCTCTTCTACCCTGTGTGAGTGTGTATGTGTATGCGTAAATGCCCTGCAGGGACTGCTACCCTATATCCTAACACTAATCTCTCTGACTTGTGCCAGATGATTCCATTACTGACCATTGTTCTGATGGCTCGCACTAGTGCATCCGGCCACTGAACTCAGCCATTGCGTGTGTGAGTGCTTATGTGCAGTACAGCTGGGTAATATATAAAAAAGATATTTCAAAATTGTTAAGCTTTTAGACAATATTTAACAAAATCCTTGTTAATGTATTTCCTCTGAAATTGCTTAAAAGGGTATTTTTCAATAAGAGGAACTATCATCAAACAGCCACTTAAGAGAATTAGATTCATAATGCAGGAAGTAAATTATAAGAGAGCTATAAACTACAAATAACTCAAAATAATTTTGCAGAATGGGTGATGTACACCTCCAGTGTGCATGATGTAATTTCCTATAAACAGTACATCTTCAATGAAAGGTCATAGTATCATGGCATAACAGTGTGCACAATAAATCAAGGGACACACAAAAGACCTCCACTATCGGTGTTAAAATGACACATTTACCACAAATGAATACATGTTAGTGAGAGAATGTAACACTAAACTCTTAACTGTATGTGGGGGGTAAAATAGAAATCCAATGATTTAGCATTTATTTTTGTCAAAGATGTTTGACGTGCAGTTTTTGGGACATGAGGAAATGATATATTGCAATAGAAAAGGATTTCAGTTATTTAAAATTTAACTTTTAAGCCCATAGAAGTGTGTAACATTATAAAAAGTCTTTATTCTTTTTAACAAGCCTAACAAAATTGTAATCGGGTGAAATTAAACAATATAAATACCACACACATTTTTAATGGGGACTTAACTGACACAGAATTGTTGGAATAACCAGGGCTGTAACCACAATATTCTTTGAGGGGGACAAGTCCCCTCCAATAATCAGATATGGCCAGATTATAATTTATATCCTTGTTGCTGTTCTGCTGCAGTCTATTAGGCTATGCACTGCCGTCTAGTTGTCATTAAGTTGTTGCAGGAATAACATAATGGTTTAAAAAAAAGTTACATTTTTACAGTGCTCAGTAGTCTAACACCGCTCGTCAATGTCATATGAGCCAATCAAATCGATGAAGGCGTAAAGTTTAAAAAGCTGAGTGGAACCTCGTGGATTATTCCAGCACCACGCATCAGCAAGCAGTTCAGGTTAAGAGTGTTAGTGTCATGTGAGATGTAAGTATCTAACTAAACATGCAATATTTGACCACTGTTTTATGATTTAAATGTTGTACCGACCGACATTAATTTCCAAGGGTGCAAAGTATTCACCATTTGTTTGCAGTTTTCAGCACATCAGGCTTAAGACAAAGAGCAAATGTGTGTATATTGTAAAGGAATTGAATGAATGTGGTAATCTGGCAGGCTTTTGAAGTAGCTTTTTAGAAAATTCATAGTATAGAATAGTATAGAATAATTTTCTTAGACATTGTCTATAAATTATCTATAAAAAATAAAACACACACAAAGTAGAGCATTATTATCACCCAGATTAGAACTAGAACATGGTAAGACCTGTGACTTGTGACTTCTATTGTGCTTTTAGGTTTTGGCAAGGACATTGTCAAATATTCTTAATGCAAATATTATTTGGTAATAATTTAAAATAAATTTAAGATTTTCTAAAGAATGTCTTTGTTGTGAATTTGTACAGCATCTCCTAAGTCTTCTTTTAAAAGAGACCACTTTATTTTGAGTATGTCTTGTCAGGTCTGTGCTCAAAAAATGAGCCGCCAGTTAAAGGAGTCGTTCACCTAAAAATGGAAAATGTACTTTTACTCCCTCATTTACTCACCCTTATGTTGTCCAAAACCCACATGCTGTTACTATTACTTGGAACATAAAAATAGATATTTTAAGCAGCTCTATTCCATAGAATAGTTTGTAGTGAGCAGGAGCTTTCAAGCTTCATAAAGGACAAATACTATAAAGCACTATTAAAGTTTCAATATAAAGGCATAATAACAGTAGTCCATATGACAAGTGCTTCATGGAAAAATGTTCAAAGCTTCCTGGGGCCATAGAAAAGCTTAGTGTTGTATGGACTACTTTTATGTTATTTTTATAATGATTTTTTTTTCTCTTTGGACCTTGACAGCAGTGGTCAAAATGAACTGTTTTTGTATGGGAAAGAGCAGCATTAGGATTCTTGAAGAAAATATTGTGTTGAGATTCTACTGGGAGGAAAAAACAATGAGGGACAACTTGAGGACAGTAAATAATTTTGTGTATTTTCTTTTTGGTAGCCAGCAGACACAGTCATGTCATTTTACAGATACATCAATGAAGAAAAAGCGAGACGCGGTGCAAATGTCAAAGACATTCGGCCAGCTTGTGTTTAAACAATGGGAAAACAGAACAGACATGTGCAAAATCACATTCGGCCCCTAAATTGTCCGTTCGCACGTGTCTGTGAGTGAGTGCGCATGCATGAAACAAGTTCGGTAAGCCTGTTTATTTTTTCATTAATTACAAATCTGACCCGAACCCAGCCCGAAACCCGTCGGGTTCTCTGGTCCCATCGGGCCCTGGTAGGGTTGCGGAGGGACTCCCCCACTAAACTTAAAATGAAAAACACTTTAATACAACGACCAGGAAGAAGAGAGAAAGGGAGAGAAAATGCTTAACATGATTAGTGTCGTTGTTTTGGCAGTAAATCATTTTATCATAAGGGAAATGTAAGAAAATCACATTAAGTGTTTTAACTACACCTGTTCTACTGTGCTTTTATTTCGAATTAATGCAGTAATGCAGTTTTTCTTACCCCTCTGGCTCTCACTCTCTCTTCCAGAACGAGCTCTGACATATGCAATAAAATGTTATGGCATGTCATGAATAGGTGCGTTTACTGGTGTTTTAAAATCCCACTGGTGGGAAACAATTAACATGCACTCGAATGCTATATGATTTTGACAAAATTATCTTGCTTCTGACAGCAAACATGCGCTGATTATCACTGATCTGTCCCCCAGCCGTTTCTGTCAAGTGTAGCGTCCATGTAAAGCAACAGCCGATATCTCACACAACTTCACACAATGCGGAAGGTGTGTGTGTGTTTCAGGTTGTCAGGGGTGGGGAATGGCAGAATTCAAGTGATAATGCACCAACTACAACAAAGGATCTCCAGTTTCACAAAACAGCGTCCAATACAGTTAAAGGGAAACTAACGACAGTAGATTATGGACTTCTGAAGCAGCAAAACAAGTAGGTATACTGAGGGTATATGTAAATATTGATCCTTAGAAGTCGTTATACGCAAACAGCCCTGGGGAAAAAGTAAGCATACAGCGAATACGTGCGTGTGGCCCCGACTACACCACTGGTACTTAAATCTATTTTTTTACATGAAAAATGCCTCGCTGGGACTTCAATGAGTGAAACTGAATCAATTTTGAATTGATTCATTAAAAGGGAGCATTTAAATGTATGGCACTTACCAACCCTAATGCAATTGTATTTATTTTTTTGTTTAAATCGAAAACACTATTTAAACACGCAGTGTTCTCATAGAAGTCGTGAAACAAGGAGGGGTAGTGAAATCAGTGTAATGACATGCTCTCTAGGAATCTTAATAGCCAAACCAAAGCACATTAAAATCATTTTGATTTTTAACAATGTCGCATTATTTTATATCACCAGCAGAATCATGTATATATCGTAATTTTTCCAATATTTTGGATGAGAGAGAATATATTTAAGCAGTGAAAGCAAGGGATTTGCCATATTGCTCTTTCCATTCTGCTGTATTATTTTATATATGCTTACTACTGAGTCCAATAAATTTCTGATCGATTATAAATAGCTTATTATGGTATTTAAAATATGTATATGCATTATTTACTTATTATTATTATTATATGTATTATTTTGTTGTGGTCTGACCCTTTTTGTTTGTTTCCTTTCTTTGCAAAGTGGTTGAGTGAGTCTTATATGTTCTTGTCGATCTTAACCTCATTATCTCAGGTCAGGGGCGGACTGGCCATAGGGAGAACCGCGACTGTTCCCGGTGGGCTGGCCGGGAAATGGGGCCGAACGGGTAGAGATAAGCTGAAACGGGCCGCCGCGCAAAATGTGACAGAAGCTTCCAGTGCACAAACAATACAACAACAAGACAGAGATAATAAAAAAAAAAGAATAAAAAGTAAAAGCAAATAGAAAATATGTGTATATACAGAAATACACAATAAGACACACACACACACACACACACACACACACACACACACACACACACACACAAAAAAAAATATATATATATATATATATATATATATATATATATGTATGTATATGTATGTGTGTGTCTGTGTGTGTACAAATACAAATCTGATATATACAGTTAGTGCAAGGGTATGTAATGGCAGAAGAGGTTGGATATGCTGGATAAATATAAATAGACTAAGCTGTGTATTGCACATAACTATTGCTCATTGGGGCAGTTTTAATTGTTCATGAGATAGATAGCCTGAGGGAAAAAACTGCTCTTGTGCCTGACGATTCTGGTGCTCAGTGCTCTGTTGCGCCGGCCAGAAGGCAACAGTCCAAAAAGTTAATGGGCTGGGTGAGTGGGGTCCAGAGTGATTTTTCCAGCCTTTTTCCTCACTCTGGAAGTGTGCAGTTCTTGAAGGGAGGGCAGCGGCCAACCAATAATCCTCTCAGCATTCCGAACTGTCCTTTGTAGTCTTCTGATGTCTGATTTCGTAGCTGAACCAAAAGAGGTAGATATTGTAGTGCAGAGGACAGACTCAATGACTGCTGAGTAAAACTGTGTCAGCGGTGCCTGTGGCAGGTTGAACTTCTTCAACTGGTGAATGAATTACAACCTCTGCTGGGCCTTTTTCACAATGGAGTCAATGTGGGTCTCCCACTTCAGGTCCAGTGAGATAGTAGAGCCCAGGAACCTGAATGACTCCACTGTTGCCACAGTGCTGTTCAGAATGGTGAGTGGGGTCAGTGTTGGAGTGTTCCTCCTAAAGTCCATTATCATCTCCACTCTTTTGAGCATGTTCAGCTCCAGGTTGTTTTGATTGCACCAGATAGCCAGCTGTTCAAACTCCCTTCTGTATGCAGACTCATCGTCATCCTGGATGAGGCCGATGACAGTAGTGTCATCTGCAAACTTCAGGAGCTTGACCGGTAGAAGAGTAGTTGGGAGAGCACACATTCCTGGGTGGCACCAGTGCTGATCGTACAGGTGTTGGAAGTGAATTTCCCCAGTCTCACTAACTGCTGCCTATCTGTCAGAAAGCTGGTGTTCCACTGACAGATGGAGGTGGGAACAGAGAGTTGGTTTAATTTAGTCCGGCGAATAGCTGGGATGATGGTGTTGAAAGCCGAGCTGAAGTCCGCAAAAAGGATCCTTGCTTATGCCCCTGGTCTGTCCAGATGTTGCAGGATATGATGCAATCCCATGTTGACCGCATCATCCACAGACCTGTTTACTCTAAGCAAATTGAAGGGGATCCAGAAAGCATCCAGTGGTGTCCTTCAGGTGGGCCAACACCAGTCTCTCAAATTACTTCATGACAACAGACGTCAGAGCGACGGGTCTGTAGTCATTAAGTCCTGTGATTTTGGGTTTCTTTGGGACAGGGATGATGGTGGAGCATTTGAAGCAGCAGGGATCTTCACACTGCTCCAGTGATCTGTTGAAGATCTGTGTGAAGATGGGGGCCAGCTGGTCAGAACAGGATTTTAGACAAGTGGGTGAAACACCATCTGGGCCCTGTGCTTTCCTTGTCTTTTGTTTCCCACTTCTGTAAGCCTCCTCTTTGGCCTGACGAGTTTTTCTGTAAACCATGGTTTGTCATTGCTGTATATTAAATAAGTCCTTGTAGGGATACACAAATCCTCACATAAACTGATATATGATGTCACAGTATCTGTGAGCTCACCAGATTGGTGTCTGCAGCTAGGACAGCACATCTTTAACGTTGTTACATCTGTACACCAACTTTCATTGATGTAAAAGCATGTTCCACCGCATCTCGTTTTCCCTGTTAACTCCGCAATGCGATCCGCTCTGAACAGCTGAAAGCCCGGCAGATGTAACACACTGTCCTGAATGGCTTCACTCAGCCAAGTTTTTGTGAAGCACAAGGCAGCAGAGTTTGAAAAGTCCTTTTTTGTTCGCTTCCCTCGCTTGTGTCTCATAGCGCGCTTGAACAACACAGCTGCGCCTCTGATTAAAATGTCCAGCAAAATGTCCGAATAGTCAAAAACCGGGAAAAGATTGTCTGGTATGTGCTGCCGAATGTTCAGCAGTTCGTCCCTTGTAAAACTTTTTGGAGAAACATTACTAAACACAGGACAAACAAACACAAACAACAAAAGAATTGGAGAGCTCTACACCGAGGCTGCCATCCATGGCGCCATCTTGAGATCATAGAAACACGTCAAACTTCATTACGTTTCTGGTGCGTTGTCTGATCATTGTTTGATTATGGATCTCTTTACCAAACACCTCCCTCACTCAACATAAAGCACACAATATACCTGCTGCTCCACCATTGTTGATTTTGTTTTTCATGGCACGATCATTCATGCTGTGTGTGTTTGCGGTAGCACGGTCTCTGGCTTCTCAGAGCCGCTGTGAATTTGATGTGGAAGCCACAGGTGTTATGTAACCAGGGTTTCACTTCACTGCAAGAAACATACTCTTGAAGATTTTGTCTTGAGCTTCATTGGAGTCACCTGGGCTGATGAATGGAATAGTTCACTCAAAATGAAAATTCTGTCATTAACCCACCCTGATGTTGTTCCAAACCCATATGACGTTTGTTTTCCATGAATAAAAAAAGTAATTCATACAGGTTTAGAAAGACATGAGGGTTAGTAATGATGTCAGAATAAATTTTTTTGAAAGGACTGTCTCTCTAAAGGCTAATTTGTACTTACTGGGCTAACAGGCTTCGCTTAGTTTGCCTACAAATGATGATGAAATGCAGTGACGTTTTTGTTCCGCCAAGGTGTTCGTTTGGTGATATTTCTCCTGTTCGCTTACATCTATGAAATTCTTGACCCAAGAGAACTCGGCTGGTCGAAGAGCACTGATGATTGCTTAAAACTATTTGTGGAGGGTGTGGTTTGGACGTGACACTTTTTATTTTTCATCTGCGCATGCCAGCTGAGGAGTTGTTACCTAGGTTACTGTCATTAAAATGGATATCTGTGAAGCCCGTCTCTCAAAGATTGTGCGAAAGTATACTTTTTTTTTTTTTACATGATTTGCAGCACAAACTCTACAAAGACAGCGTGGCCACGACAAATGAGTAGAGAAAGATTAGATTTTTTAAAAGTGGAAGGGGCCGTGACAACTTTAACAAAGCAAAGAAGCACGGCGCTAAAAGCGGCAGTCCACGGAGAGAAAAACCTGTATCATTGGCTGTACTTGTTGCTGGAACAGTATGTTAAACACGTCACATCACCCTCAGTGATCTAATTTTAAAATGAAGTTGCGCATAGTATAAAAGGTGTGTTTCAGTTCATCCAGGAGAAAAGAAATTGGCTTCTTCCATAGTATAAATCAGGCTTAAGAAGGTGATGTGAATTTTGCTCTGAAAAGGGTAGATTTACTCTGGCGACCAAAAGTTTGGAATAATGTACAGATTTTGTTCTTATGGAAAGAAATTGGTACTTTCATTCACCAAAGTGGCATTCAGCTGATCACAATGCATAGTCAAGATATTAATAACATGAAAAATTACTATTACAATTTGAAAAAAAAAAAAAAAATTCAGAACTTCTTAATCTACTTCAAAGAGTTCTCATCAAAAAATCTTCCACGTGCAGCAATGACAGCTTTGCAGATCCTTGGCATTCGAGCTGTCAGTTTGTCCAGATACTCAGGTGACATTTCACCCCACACTTCCTGTAGCACTTGCCATAGATCTGTTTTGTCGGGCACTTCTCATGCACCTTACAGTCTAGCTGATCCCACAAAAGCTCAATGAGTTTACGATCCATAACACTTTTCCAATTATCTGTTGTCCAATGTCTGTTTCTTTGCCCACTCTAACCTTTTCTTTTTGTTTTTCTGTTTCAAAAGTGGCTTTTTCTTTGCAATTCTTCCCATAAGGCCTGCACCCTGAGTCTTCTCTTTACTGTTGTACATGAAACTGGTGTTCAAGACATGTGAGGCATCTATTTCTCAAACTAGAGACTCTGATGTACTTATCCTCTTGTTTAGTTGTACATCTGGGCCTTCCACATCTCTTTCTGTCCTTGTTAGAGCCAGTTGTCCTTTGTCTTTGAAGACTGTAGTGTACACCTTTATATGAAATCTTCAGTTTTTTGGCAATTTCAAGCATTGTATAGCCTTTATTCCTCAAAACAATGATTGACTGATGAGTTTCTAGAGAAAGCTGTTTCTTTTTTGCCATTTGTGACCTAATATTGACCTTAAAACATGCCAGTCTGTTGCATACTGTGGCAACTCAAAAACAAACTTCATTTAGCAAACCAAATAGCTTTCAACTGTATTTGAAATAATGGCAAGTGATTTTCTTGTACCAAATTAGCAATTTAGCATGATTACTCAAGGATAAGGTATTGGAGTGATGGCTGCTGGAAATGGGGTCTGTCTAGATTTGATCAAAAATGACTTTTTTCAAATAGTGATGGTGCTGTTTTTTACATCAGTAATGTCCTGACTATACTTTGTGATCAGTTGAATGCCTCTTTGGTGAATTAAAGTACCAATTTCCTTTCCGAAACAGCAAAATCTGTACATTATTCCAAACTTTTGGCCGCCAGTGTATAAAAGGCAGTCTATGAGAGAGGTTTATGGGAGGAAAAGGTGGGGGATGGAGGGAGTGGGAGGATAAATTAAATGGATAGAGGGAAAGATGGAGGTAGAGCGATGGATAGATGGAGAGTGGGAGGTTTGACTGAACACACACATTCAATTCTCCAACAACAGGTGTACACACAAGCCAACTGTCCATACTGCACAATAGCTTCAATGGATATCTGTCAACAACCTCACCGGTGCAGGTAATCACGTCTACCAACACATACACACACTTTATTCCACCTACAAACACGTGTGCACTCACTGACACTTGCACATAAAAAGCCCCCCCTACACACACACTTTTACATCTTCTGTTTACTTTACACTGACATACAAATGTGCTGTATCTGGGATGAGTGTTTAGCGTTGATGTTTTGTGACATGTTTGCTTTCTTTGAGCAGTTATTCATCCGTCTGTCTGTCTCTTTGAGTGCACAGTACAATTTGATGATGTGTGCATTTAGAGGCAGTATTAGGGTGGCCAAGCATACCTCACATGCATGTTCAGTGTTGTGTGTGTGTGTGTGTTGTTTGCCTATCCAGTGGCTCAGAATATTAAAAAGTTGATTGGTATATTATTGAATCAGATCTGGCATTACAGCAATATTTTTTGGGCCCTCCTTTGATAACCTTTGAGAGACCAAATAACCTTTGAAAGTTACTTGTAAGAGCAGACCTCCCTCCATCTACTTCCATTTTTCTTAAATGCAGTTCCTTTTAGAAATTTTTCTTGTGGAAATTGTCACCAATGTAATTTTACGGGAGTCACGTGATGCCAATCGAAGATGGGATGTGTGAACGGCGAGCTTTGCACACTTTGCTAGTTTTAACACTTTTAATGATATAAACCGGTGAGCGTCGATACACTCTGTTTCATAACTGTTTTAGGAGGACAATATGTCAAAGAATTCAAAATCCTTGGGCTCTGGAGACATTAAACGACACTTAAGTGCTCAAGCTGATACCCCCGAGAGGGCCGCGAGCCAGAGAGTTGCGGGAAATATGGCAAGATTTGCTGGGCATGTCGGCAATGCTGACGAAGGTTGTTGCTAACTTTGAGGTTCTTGCTGTGATATGTCGATCAATCACTGCTATGGATGCGAAGTTGTCTGAGATGGTTACAAGAGTGGGGGATGTCGAGAAACGGATCGATTATCTGGAGTCATCGGAGAGGGAATTATCTGCTAATCCGCTAGCAACCAAGGTGGATTTGGAGCGTGTCTGGGAGAAGTTGGAGGACATGGAGAACCGTAGCCGGCAGAATAATGTCCGTATTGTTGGAACTCCTGAGGCCGAAGAGGGTCGGGATATGGTGAAATTCCTGGATGGGCTCCTTCCGAAGCTGCTCGACATAATGGGCATTAAGCTGGAAATCAAGCGAGCTCACAGGTATCCAGCGCGGAGCTCCTCGGAGGGAGACGGGCCCAGATCAATTCTGGCCAAATTTCTGAGATCATCTGATAATTTTTTTTTTTTTTTTGCTTGTTCCGCCTAGCGGCAGGAGTTAATTTTGCAGAGTGGCACACCTTCGGGACAGTTTTGTGGATTAATCTACATGCTCTTGAGTTTGTTCCGCCTATTGGCTGGAATTTGTTTTATAGATTATCTTTTGCTGTGTAATTCTGTCTCACAAAAGTTGTATAGAAACACTGGACTTGAGCAATCCGACGGCAAAGTTGTCGCGGGGGTCCTCGTAGGCGTATACAGAATTATTAATTCCTTTTCTAAGTTCTCAGGATACAGAGTTAATTGGTCTAAATCCGAAGCTTTGGCTCTGAAAGCATACTGCCCGGTAACAGCTTTTCAGCCAGGCACCTTCTAGTGGCCCAAACAGGGCATTAAGTATTTGGGTATTCCCAGCAAATTTGTCTGATTTAGACCCTTTAATAAAAAGGTTTTCGAGCAATGTGGGCAGGTGAGCTTCATTACATTTATCTATGATTGGGAAGATTAATGTTATTAAAATGAATTGCATTCCAAAATTCAACTACCTGCTATAATCTCTCCCAATAGATGTCCCCCTCTCTTATTTCAAGCAATTTGATAGCATAGTGAAGTCCTTCATTTGGAATGGTATGGTAAAGGTCCCATATTACATTTCATGTACATTTCAAATGTCATCTCAGACATTTGGCTCATTGGTCACTTCCACCTGAGAGAGCCCCTCCCTAGTTTTGTATTGAACAGGAAGTGCTTACCCCTATTTCACCATTACAAAGCCTTTCTATCAAACTAATCGGAGAAGTTAAGTTACACCCCGTTATCTCGCATTTGCACTCGGTATGGACAAATGTGTCCAGAGTGTTTAATTCTGACATTTATTTAAATGTAGCCTCGAGCATATGGCTGAACCCAAAATTATGTCTTAATAAGTCCCCTTTCTGCTGGTCAGAGTGGATTGAGAGGGAGGTTAATACACTCGGTGACCTACACTACCAAAAGTCAAAAGTTTTGAAACACTCATTCTTTATTATAATTGTTTTTTTTTTTTTTTTTTTTTTTTTTTCACATTTTAGAATAATAGTGAAGTCATCAAAACTATGGAATAACATAAATGGAACTATGGGAATTATGTTGTGACTAAACAAAATCCAAAATAAATCAAAACTATGTTATATTTTAGCATCTTCATAGTAGTCACTCTTTGCCTAGATTTTGCAGACATGAATTCTTGACATTTTCTCAACCAACTTCTTGAGGTATCACCCTGGGATACTTTTTAAACAGTATTGAAGGAGTTCCCATCTATGTTGGGCACTTATTGGCTGATTTCTATATTATTTGGTCCAAGTCATCCATTTCAAAAACGTAGTTTTTTTATTATAACATTTTTGTTTTATAATGAAATAAATTAATATGGTGGCACAATCATATTTTTGTCTACAAAACTAATTTCAAACATTTAAGCATACGCCTTCAGATCAAAAGATTTTTAAGATCATGAGAAACATTTCAGTCAAGTGTTTCAAAACTTTTGACCGGTAGTGTATATAAGAGTGGAGTGTTGAGATCCTTTGAAAATATGGTTCAACATTTTGGGATTCCCAGATCTCAGTTCTTTAGGTATTTACAGCTGTGCCACCTGCTCTGTGCTATTTTTGGGAGTAGCATACACCCTCTAAAGCGGCAGATACTCTGGAAGTGGTGATTACTGCTTTTGGAAAAGGTCATGAGGCATCAGTGTATTATTCCCTGCTAATTCAGAGTCTGGGGGACAGAGCTTCAAGTTCTATTAAGAGATTATGGGAGAAAGATTTAAACTTGGTATTGGAGGAGGGAGAGTGGGCTAGGATTCTAAAAAACGTCAAGTCTACGTCTAGAGATGCAAGGGTGCGTCTTATGCAATTTAAGATTTTACATCGATTCTATTGGACCCCCTCTAGATTGTATAGGCTTGGTGGGGGTTAAATGTTGATTCTGTGAATATGTTTTGCTTTTCTTTGTCAATTTTGTGAATCGATAAAAAGTGTTAATCAGAAAAACAATGTAATTTTACATATAGATTCAAAGTTTTAACCATCCTCAAATGGGTAAGAAATATAAAATTAGCAGTACTATCACGTGTTCCATGACTAATGTTGTATGTTGCAATGTCCGTGTGGCTTGGCGTATATAGGGAAAACCACATGAGCTATTAAAATGCAGATTGCCATAATATTGGAAATAGATCTACCACTAGTCCTGTGGCAGTACATTTTGCAACAACTTTACACAGTGTTGCTACATTGAGATACTTAAGGATCGAAGTATTTAAAGCCCCACGAAGAGAGGGTGATGTCGACTGTATGTTGTTAAAAAGAGAATAGTTTTGTATTTCTGCATTGTATACTATGAGTCTTAAAGGTTTGAATGAAGATTTTAAAATTAGACCATTCCTTAAAAAATATGTCTATATATAATTTATCGAATTTTTAGATGTCACAATGTGTTTTGTAATTTAAACAGGATGTTGTGGAAATGTTATATTAACATTGTAATGTTGTATATTATGTTTGTTTTGTATTTGTATGACATAGAATGCGCTGTTTGTAATGTAATCAGATCATCCATATTATCATGTGATCTATACTATTTAAAATGGTGGACTAATGAATGTTTGAGGAAGAGCTGGATGCTCGACACATCACTTACAAATTAAAATCCTTTTCATTTGAATTTTCTTGCTCTCTTTTATTGGATTGGTCTTGTTTTCTTCCCCCTATTTTTGCTTCATTTTTGATGTTCATGCCTTTTTTTTTTTTTTTTTACTTTTTTTTTTTTTTACTTTTTTGTATGAGAGAGACATGTTTTTTGGGGAAAGATCAAAGAAGGATAACAAAAGAAAAAAAAAACTTGTAACTTTGTTTTGTAGATGATTTCAACCTCTGGTGAGCAGAACACAGGTGTCTCATGGCACATTTTTAGCATTTGAAGTTCTTTTTAACTTGAAATGGCATCTAAAAATGTGGCACTCCTGCGCAAGACTTTAAAAAAAAATAGGGAGATGCAATGGTTAAAGCATGTTTACATAGGAAAACAACTACGAAAACAAAAACAGTGAGGACGGGCGCAAAAATATGTTTAGTGTGACCGTCTGCTTAGAATATTTGCCATTGGAAATCTAACCGACAGTGATGATACCTACTGAATTGCAATTAGTCTTATCTTTAGCATTTACACCGATCAGCAACAACATTAAAACCACTTGCCTAATATTGTGTAGGTCCCCCTCGTGCCACCAAAACAGCTCTGACTCATTGATGCATGGACTCCACAAGACCTCTGAAGGTGTCCTGTGGTATCTGGCGCCAAGACGTTAGCAGCAGATCCTTCAAGTCCTGTAAGTTGTGAGGTGGGGCCTCCATGGATCAGACTTGTTGGTCCAGCACATCCCATAGATGCTCAATCGGATTGAGATCTGGGGAATTTGGAGGCCAAGTCAACACCTTGAGCTCTTTGTCATGTTCCTCAAACCATTCCTGAACAATTTTTGCAGTGTGGCAGAGCACATTATCCTGCTGAAAGAGGCTACTGCCATCAGGGAATACCGTTGCCATGAAGGGGGATACGTGGTCTGCAACAATCTTTAGGTAGGTGGTATGTGTCAAAGTATCATCCTTATGAATGCCAGGACCCAAGGTTTGCCAGCAGAACATTGCCCAGAGCATCATACTGTCTCCACCGGCCTGCCTTCTTCCTATAGTGCATCCTGCTTCCATCTTTTTCCCAGGTAAATGACACACACGCACACGGCCAACCACATGATCTAAAAGAAAACGTGATTCATTAGACCAGGCCACCTTCTTCCATTGTTCCATGGTCCAGTTCTGATGCTCAAGTGCCCATTGTAGGCGCTTTCGGCAGTGGATAGGGGTCAGCATGGGCACTCTGACTGGTCTGCGATGCATTGTGTTCTGACACCTTTCTGTTATGGCCAGTATTAAGTTTTAAAGCAATTTGTGCTACAGTAGCTCTTCTGTGGGATCGGACCAGACGGGCTAGCATTCGCTCCCCATGCGCATCAATGAGCCTTGTGCACCCATGACCCTGTCGCCGGTTCACCAGTTGTCCTTCCTTGAACCACTTTTGGCAGGTACTAACCACTGCATACTGGGAACACCCCAAAAGACCTGCCGTTTTGGAGATGCTTTGACCCAGTCATCTAGCCATCACAATTTTGCCCTTTTCAAAGTCGCTCAGATCCTTACCCTTGCTCATTTTTACTGCTTCCAACACATGAAATTCAAGAACTGACTGTTCACTTGCTGTCAAATATATCCCACCCCTTGACAGGTGCCATTGTAAAGAGATAATCGATGTTATTCACTTCACCTGTCAGTGGTTTTAATGTTGTGGCTGATCAGTGTATTTGCAAACTGAGGAGCGAATTCACTAAACATTTGCTGCACTTTTTCATGTGGTATTTCAGCGCAAAAACCTGCGTCTTCACTTTTTTCCTAAAAAATAAAACATTACTCTAATACCGCTCGAGGAAAGCAGACGATGAACTGAATTTTATTAAAAAGAAATGTGTGTACTAGGGCTGTTGATTTAACGTGTTAATTCAGTGTGATGTAATTAGATGATAAATAATGTGTTAAAATTAACACAATATCCTCGGACCATAATAAGGAATATTCCTACCAACGGAGCAATTCAAGTTTGAAGTACCACCTGTTTTCTCCAGGGGGCAGTAAGCGAAAACTCCAACTGTATAGGCAATGCACAGCTTATACAGAAAACAATCCACACTTACTGACACCAGACATCACAAGATAAGAACGCGTTCTTGCGCTCAAACAGCTTGCAGCGCAAATCCGAACACAGGGATCTCAAGATGTGTTTTTCTAAGTTTCAAACTATGTTTAATTGACACAGGCACCTAAAAACGTTATGTTTATAATGCAACACAACCTAAGTTAGAGGCTCCAAAAGCATTCATCTGACGCAGGTGTACATTGACGCACCCTTGAAAAGCCCTTATAAGAAGTCTACTTTGGACCAATTGACGAATTCAGTTGCAAAATGGATTGCTGTGAACTATAGGGCAATAATAGGCTTATGTTCAATAATATGAAAATAAACAATATATTGGATTCTAAAGCCAATATTTTGTTTTGTCTTATCAATGCTTTACTCGTCTGCCACTTATTATTATTATATTTCATAATATATATATTTTTTATTTATTTATAATTATTTAAATATTTCTATTTCTATTTATTTAATCACTATTTATTGAATTATTGTTATTTGAGGAGCTTTCTCAGCAAATATTTATTTATGCGATTAATTGCAATTAATTCAGTTAATTAATCGGCATACCATGTAATTAAGTCGATTAAAACTTTTACTCTATTAACAGCCCTACTGTGTGCATATTCTATCAATCTTGGCAGTAGTAATACATCAAGTAATGATCAAATGATGAAGAGCATTATAACCGGGTATATATCCAGATGTGCTGTGCATTCAAGCACACTTTCATCATGTTAAAGAGATGATTCAGGTCTGAATCTGGTCCACAGTAGTGAAGTGATGCTGAACAGTCCTGTCAGAGCCAGATCGTTGTGGTCTGCTACTTCCTCCACAGTATACTCTCAGAACCGTCCCACAAGATCAGAAATGCGCAATTACTGGATTGCACATTTGCAATCTTGTGAAATCACTGGGTTTTTAATGGATTTAGTTATTGTGTCTTTATTGAATGGAAATAATGGCATGCAAGTGTCTGTGTTTGGATAATAAGATTTTCTGTTTTTAATTCAGACATTTATAGTGGAATCAATGGAATTGACCTGAAAATTGACTCCTGTGTTTGTTTGTTGAGGGAAAAGCTGTTTTATATTTTCCCGACACTCAGGAAAATATAGTCTGTGTGTATCTGTCAACATTGTGGTGATGAGGTGAGACAGACAATAAATTGACACATGAACAGCATCCTCACGTTCCAGTCAGAGCGACATCAGTCCGTTTACCTGCACTCAACACACACAAACACAGATGAGTGTGTGTGTGTGTGTGTTCCCCCTGCTGTGTCTTTCTGTGGTTGTGTAATTACCCCTTAGCCACTGTTCAGCTTCAGAAACTGCCTGTAATTGCCGCTCAGTGTCGCCATTTGGTTCATGTGTCAGAAAAATCTTTCTTTCTCTCTTTGTCTTTGTGACCCTTGTGTCATTTTATCTTTTTAAAAACAAAAAAATAAAGCTACAGGTTAAGCACGGGTGCTGCCGTTTCTTGG
This sequence comes from Myxocyprinus asiaticus, assembly GCF_019703515.2. NCBI lineage: Eukaryota > Metazoa > Chordata > Actinopteri > Cypriniformes > Catostomidae > Myxocyprinus > Myxocyprinus asiaticus. The sequence continues at coordinate 31,983,938 of NC_059360.1, forward strand.
CCTTATTTACAGGAGGCCCCTCTTTTAATTTAAAATTTTGTGCAATTTCACTAATTTTTAACTGTAGTTCCAAGGACCTTGGTATCCTTTAGGTCTTTTTTTATGCTGATAGCTTGACCAAGTGTTGCTCATTCAGTCTTAAGCCCAAAGTATACTTTGGTTTTCATGCGAAAACCTAGCATCTGCGTACAGTCAAATGTTGAGCCTTTTAAAGTACACTTCATTTGACTGTGCGCCCCTACACAGGCAGTTGGCGCATGCACACTACAGCTGCTATGACATGTTGGACTATTTCTCCTCAGGAGTTAGACCAATAAAGATGTATTTATATTACTTCAAACTCGAGTTATACAAATCCAAGTATGTCCTGACCTCCTCACACACGTGTCCTTGACGTGCACATCCACTGTTGTTTCCACCTTCGTCTCCTGTTATTTATTGGCGATTTCATTTTCTAGTGCTTCATGACAGCAACGGCTCAACTGTGAGTGTTGCCACCTTGTGGACCCACTAAATAGTGCAAAAAATTCCAGATGCATGTGGATACTGTCCATTCAGAGTACACACGGTTAGAAAAATTGGGCCACACGCGTTCAGTGCTCAAGCTCTCTGCTGATGACGAAATTTGCATCAAGCATCATGTACACAGATGCCTAGCGTTGGTGTCTGATCTAAGTGTACCACGGGCTTTAGAGTCAACGCATCAAAATTACATAGGACCAATCAGTTTTGAGGTTGAGATACAGTATGTACTTTGAGGCACAAGACTTTGATCCTGAACTGATGTTTGAAAGTAATTTTTAGTGCTAGTTAAGGTAAGTTCAGATGAAAGACTTGTCTAGATCACAGTCCTTTTTCACCATCCAAACAGTGGTGACTTGTTTTCTGCAGTTGCCATATTTGTTTCAATAAATATAATTAATTTAGGGCTGCAACTAACGATTATTTTGATAATCAATTAATCGTCGTTTATTTCTTCAATTAATCAATTAATCAGATAAAAGCTACATTTCATTTCCTTAATTAAAAAAACAGGAATGATAAAGGGCATACAGTTTTGGTTCGATTTAAAGTACTGAATTCACGATTCTATACTCACACAACTTTGAAAAAAGCCTGAATCACGAAAAGTTAAGTTTGAATTTATTATTAGGGCCCAAGCACTGAAAGTGCGGAGGCCCTATTGTTCTTCTAAGGATTATTATTTTTATTATTATTATTATTATTATTATTATTATTATTATTTTCAAGGTTTTCAGTACTTTTGGGGTACATAAAATGCGTGAAAACTCTTGAAAGTTTGCACACACATCAGAGTCGCTGGCCATTAGGGTGTGACAGAGTTACAGGTGGGAGAGTGCGGGAGGGGCTCTGCGGCACCACCTAGAACATGGGCATGTTCGGGGGGCTATGTAGCACATCCCTTTTGAGCTACAGTCACCAAACTTTGTACACATGTAGATCTCAACAAGCCGGACAACTTTCACGCTGACAGTCATAAGCTCTGCCCAAAAGGAAGTTGGCCATTTTGGATTGTTTGAAAAATGCATGTTATGGAATTTGATATACTCCTCCCAGGGATTTCATGTTACAGGTACTAAATGTGGGTGACATCATGCCAAGACATTGACGATGCTAAATTGCGAAGGGATTTTTGATATATCGAACGGTGTTGCCATGGTGAAGCGATAAAATAACATCAAAAAAATGGAATAAGGAAATGTCTCATCTTCTGCATGCATGGTGTGATTTTACATAAAAATTTAGCCAAATGTTTGTCCTTACAGGCTGATCACATTGATGTGGCTACTGTGGGTCACGGCTGTAGTGCCACCAACTGGCGGAAGGAAGTGTCACTTTTAACAGACTTTGAAATATCCCTAATATGTTAACCTGAATTGCTTCAAAGAAATTTAGAATAATGTCAAGACAGTGCAGATTTAAAATTCTGAAGGGATTTGTGAAATCTTAAATAGTGTTGCCATGGCAACGTATTAAATGTCATTATTCCTTTTTATGTATATTCGCATGTTTTTGAGGAACTTGGCATGCTTGAATTTTCATGATATTTTGCACACACATCAGAGTTGTCGCCATTAGGCCTGGGAAAAATTTAACACATGGGCGTGGCTGGGGAGCTCTGTAGCACCACCTTTTGGCAAAAGTTGTGTGGGTCAGTTTCTTCTACAATCACCAAACTTGCTACATATATTGTTCTCATCAAGCCGGACAACTTTCAAAATTACAGTCATTAGCTCCGCCCAACAGAAAGTTAGCCATTTTGGATTGAATGTGCATTTTTTTGAAAATTGCAGGCCCTGAACTTTTCAATACTCCTCCTAGGGGAATCATGTGACTGTCACCAAATTTAGGCAATATTGTGCCAAGACATTGAAGATGCTAAATTGTGAACGGAGTTTTGATATATCGAACAGTTTTGCCATGGTGATGCAATAAATTAAGGGTAAAAATGTGAAACAGGAATTTCCTTATATCTTCTGTGTGAATTGTATGATTTTGATGAAAATTCAGCTGTATGTTTGGAAATGGGGCTGATCACATTTATACGGCTATTATGGGTCACGGCCATAGCACCACCAACTGACAACAGGAAGTGTGACACTTTGTGTGACTTTGAAAAAGTCCTCTTATATTTACCCTCTCAAATGCATGTGGCCAACATGCTTTGTTTTCCTAGAGCCACCAGGTGGTGATGGTGGCGTAGTGTTTGGGCCCGTCATCGCTGCTTGCAGCTATATTGGTTTATTATTATTACTTTCAGGACATATGCAAAACAGTTGCTTTACTTCTAAAACGTAACAAAAAGTACTGTTCGTTGTTCATATGATGACCCATTGGGGATGGAATGGGACAAAAAAATCAGCCCAGCAGCAGAGGGCAATGGTGACACCAGAATAGAAATATTAATAATTCTGCCCAGCTGAAAATACATAATTATGTTAGACACATATGCTTGAACAGTCACCGATTACATACATTTTAATTATTTTAAATTAATATTGTATATTTTAAAAAAGTATTGTCACTGATTACATGTTTGTCGTGGTATAAATTTACTGGTGAAATCAGACATTGCATATGGCATTATCAGGAGGACTATTAAATATCAGAACCCTTAGCATATTGTTATATTAAGCATTATATACACAGTTTAATACAGTACAATCATCTGTAAACGCAGTGCAGATTCATTCTTGCGCTGAAAAGTCTCATCCCAGTGCTCGTTATATAACATGCGCTCGCATGAGGAGAAATCATCTAAAACACTTTAAAAACCACCACACCTTGACCTCTGTGACATCAGTGTGATATCCATGAGCTGCACAAATGATTACATTGATACTGAAATCGCGGTATGAAGTTGTACGAGTTAAATCAAGATCGTTGCGCTCCACCTCTCCGCTCAGTGAAGTTTAACGGAGTGGTGATGGAGCTCCCTCAAATACACACTGCAGTAATTTTTACTCTACTTTCCTGAACAGTGTGGCACAAATGATCCCAAACACACTATTAAAAAGACTGTCAGTGGCCTCAGAAAAGCCTGAAGCTTTTCTTGTATTTTACTCTGACAAACCATGACTAGCATTTTTAAATGGTGAGATCAGGTGCCCTGTGGAAGGAAATGTTGTAATATTCTCTGTGGAAAGTTTACAAACAGACCTAGAGTCATTAAGATGTATGATTACGTATGTTTTTTTGTCTGTTATGAGCAAACTTATCTTAAGTGTCTCGGCTAAGCTAACATGTTTGCAAATAGCTGCAAACAACCTTCCTTTATTATTTATTTTTAAACAGATTATGTTGCTCCATCGGTATTCTATAAAAAGAAATGTATTTTTTCAATGTTGATACACTTTGTGACCAGAATAAATGCACATTTTCCTTAGGGTGTGCCTTTAGCCCCGTTTTACCCTATGTTCAAATAAATTCTAACATAAAATCTTAATGTTGAATTTAAAGAAAAGTTAATGTCAGTGTTATTTGTCAACTACCTGAATATTTAAACCAGTCAATGCAAGCTAGTGTGTAATCATTTTTTTTTTTTTTAAGTGGCCTTCTAAGAACTTTATGATGATTCTAGAATATATCTATAGACAGTTAGTCATTGGTCAAAAACCGGGCAAGTTGGCTTTCTGTTTGCCAGCTTGAGTAGATTGTCTGTTTTTTCATCCCATGTTTAACTCGATCAGTGCCCTTCTCAAGGGTTATAACAAATGACAGCAGCAAAATTACAGTCATCCATCTCGGCAGTGTGGATCTGCATCCTGTCTTTTCTTGCCCACCCCCCAACACAAATGAGAGCGAAAAGACAAGGAAGATACAGAGGGCACATCATGAATTGGTCAGCCCATATTTCTTTCCCAACTAGTCTAAAAGGTCAATAAAAAAACAACCTTACTGGTGTTTTGTAAAACTATTGAAGTGTCCAGGTTATATGGTTTGTTTCTTGGTGGATATAGTGGAATCTGTCCTTACACTGGCAAACTGACTTCCTTATATACAGTGCTGTGAAAAAGTATTTGCCCCATCCTGATTTCTTCTGTTTTTGTTTATATCTCATACTTAATTTTTTTTTTTTTTTTTTTTTTTAATTCAAACAAAATCTAACATAAAACAAAGGCAGTCTGAGTAAACTGAGTTTTAAATGATAAATTAATTATTTTTTGGAAAAAATGTTATCCAATACCAACTTGGCCTGTGTAAAAAAAAGTATTTGCCCCTTAGTTACTAAATCCTCAAATCTATGAAACTGCATTCATAATGGTGTTCAGCTGGACTAGACACACCCAGGCCTGATTACTGCCAGTCCCATTCAATCAAATCAACACACAAATAGAACTTTTTCATCAGCATGAAGCTGGCTAAAAGGTCTCACCCAGTAGCACACTATGCCAAGGTTGAAAGAAATTCCAGAAATAATGAGGAAGAAGGTGATTGAAATACATACATCTGGGAAGGGTTACAAAGCTATTTCAAAGGCTCTGGGACTCCAAAGAACCACAGTGAGAGCCCTTATCTCCAAATGGAGAAAACTTGGCACAGCAGTGAACCTTCCCAGAAGTGGCCGACCTTCCAAAATTCCTCCAAGAGCACAGTGATGACTCATTCAGGAAGTCACAAAAAAGCCAAGGACAACATCCAAGGAACTGCAGGCCTCTCTCGCATCAATAAAGGTGGTTCATGACTCCACTATCAGAAAGACACTGGCCAAAAATGGCAAGGCGTAAACCACTGCTAACCCAGAAGAACATTAAGGCTTGTCTGAATTTTGCCAAAACACACCTTGATGATCCTCCTTTGGGTGAATTTTCTGTGGACTGTTGAGTCGAAAGTGGAACTGTTTGAAAGACAGGGGTCCCGTTACATCTGGCGTTAATCAATCACAGAATTCCACAAAAAGAACATCATACCTACAGTCAAGCATGGTAGTGGTAGTGTGATGGTGTGGGGATGCTTTGCTGCTTCAGGGCAAGGGCGACTTGCAACAGTTGAGGGAAACACGAATTGTTCTCTCTACTAGAAAATCCTGAAGGAGAACGTCCGGTCATCAGTCCATGAGTTGAAGCTCAAGCGCAACTGGATTATGCAGCAAGACAATGATCCAAATCATAGGAATCCACCTCTGAATGGCTCAAAAGAAGCAAAATTAAAGTTTTGGTGTGCCCTAGTTTAAGTCCTGACTTGAACCCTATTGAGATGCTGTGGGAAGTTCATGCTCAAACCCTCCAATGTGGCTGAACTAAAGCAGTTCTGCAAAGAAGAGTGGGCCAGAATTCCACCACAGCATTGTGAAAGACTGATCTCCAGTTATCGGAAGCCTTTGGTTGCAGTTGTTGCTTCTAAAGGTGGCACAACCAACTATTAAGTTTAAGAGGGCACTTAGTTTTTCACTTGGGTGATATAGGTGTTGGATAACTTTTTTGTTTCAATAAAAATATATATATATATATATATATATATATATATATATATATATATATATATATATATATATATATATATATATATATTAGAAATCAGGCAAATACTTTTTCACAGCGCTGTACCTGTTTGCGAGGAGTGTTTCACAGTGTCAGCCAGCGCTGCAGGTGGATTATGGGCTTCGTGATGCAGGCAGCAGCAAAACTGCAGGTGCTGCTTCGTTGCGCATTTGGAATAAAATTAGCAGAAATTACAGATCTTCCCTGCCTTCATTTCAGAGAGCATTGTTTAATCACCATGAAAACTGGTGGATGTGATGGGAAGAGAGAGCTTTGTACAGAAAGTGAAGGCTGTCTTATTCATATCATAATGTAGATTGTCCGCCCTACTGTAATTACAACTGCTATTGCTGTCAAATGATAAGCTTTAAATAAACTGTCTTTTGGTTTAACTTCTTCTGTTCCGCTCAACTAGTAACTGGTAAATTTCTGGGGATAAAAATGTCTGTTTTATTTTTTTGGAAATAAGAAATGCAATTCTTATTGCTTTTACTGCCCTCAGCATCCTGTTGCCTAATTATGAGATCATTTCAGATTTCTACAGAAAAGAGAAATCAGAAATTAATGTAATACAATTCTTGTAAAAGGCATGTTTGCATAGGTTTTTAGGGGCATAAATGCAATCCAATAATTTATCTTAATCATATATTAAATACAAATTCTAAATAAACAAGAAATATAACATTTATATTATTATTATTGTAGTATTCCACTGATCACAACAAAACTCATGTTTATCTTTATCTAACTGCACATTGTCATATGAACAACCAGTTAGTAACTCCACTGCCTGTTTGAAGTCAGGTCTGAAGTACAACATTAAATAAACAGTAACATTTCCAGAGAGATGTTGTACTTCAGGCTTGTGAGCCTTAAACAGTTCTTATTTAATTTCGAGTTGGACATTCATAACTTGTGCATCAGTATAAGATGATGTATGTGTTTTTGATTCACTAAAAAGTACCGGCTCATAAGAGTCATTCGTTTGAGAAATGGAATATACTGGGTGTGCTGTGTGTTTCTTGCTGTAGATTCAAAAGGGTCAGTTCATAATAGTAATTCAATCGGTAATCAAAATACACTGGATGCACTGGATGTGTGTTTTAACGGCTGTAGATTGAGTAGGTGGCATTGCTGCCACTGTAATGCACTGCAGGAAACACTGTCAGAGTACTTTAGTACAGTGTTTGGCCTGCATTGGTGAAAAATTACATGTGCGAGAACCGTTAACGGAACTAAAAGTCATGAAAATAAAACAGTTTCAGTATTTAAAAAAAAAAAATGGAATCGGTTCTCGGTTCCCAACCCTACTTTACTTATAGAAGCACTATAAATAACTCTCTGCTTTTCCTTAAAGAAGAATCATTTTCAGTCTGTACAGCTTTTTCAGCAAATCTTATATGGTTTCCTTTTGTTTATGTGTGTGTTGCAGACTGAGGTGATTAAAGGACCATCTGGGAGCGTGGGTATGTCATTCAGGCATGTTCCGGCAACTGATGGTGACACGGTACACGTGAGCATAGAGACAGTCACCCCAAATTCCCCAGCTGCCCTGGCAGACTTACAGAGAGGAGATCGCCTCATTGCTATAGGAGGTCAGAGACACTATCTGAGAAGTCAGCACATTTTGCTCTATTTTAGGAGAACCCCTTCCAGACCATGCAGTAAAATGTTTTTTGGAGTGTGCAGTTGTGATGTTTAACCTCCAGATGGTTCTACATGGATTTACTCTGCTGCCTATTTAAACTCTTAGTGTGCAATGATTTATATTACAGTAAATTAATTGAAAAGTGTTCATTTTAAGCTCACATTTGTAAAATTATACTGTAGATCTAAGCCGCTTTTCCACAATCTGGCTGAACGGTCCAGGATGGCACAATTAAGGATCAGTAACCATTCAACCTGATGGTAGGAAAGCAGCTTTAATAGACCTTCCCAAGAACCCTTGCAACTGTTTATTTGCTTCAGATTTGCAGCTATGTTAGGCAGAAGTTTTCCACCGGGGTTTTTCCGGTCACTGTATATTTTTTTAAGGGTACTGTGGCCATGTGACAATAAGCATCCATAACTGTTCTTTGCATCTGTCTGTTTACATAGGAGTCAAAGTGACATCCTCTGTCCAAGTGCCGAAGCTGCTAAAACAAGCTGGAGAGAGAGTGATAGTCTTTTATGAAAGGCCAGTGCGGCACCAGGTGCCTACTGTTGGGTTAGTGCCGCTGCAGGAAGCCTTAGGCCCTATGGAGGAGCCCAACTACCTTCCCCAGCCTGGAGGCTACGAGGAGGACCCAGCCCCAATAACCACCATGGACATAACTGATAACAGAGAAAATGACTCTGAGTTTGAGGAGCTAATCATGGAGTCCAAATCAACTGGAGCTCCAGTCAGTGTTGACTCTAAAGAGGACTTCCTGCTCTCTGTAAACCAAAGCCCCAAAAAGACTGTGGCGAACCTGGCCAAGCCCCTTGGGTCCATCTCGCCAATTCTAAACCGCAGACTGAACCTTCAGTCCCCACTCAAACCCCAGCCCAAAGAATCACCAAAGCCACCAACTCACAAGACTGCTGAACAATGCGAACAACCACAGAGACCAACGGTGCCCCCTCCTCCACCACCCGCACGCCCTCCTGTTCCTCCCAGGCCCCATATAAAGGTGACATCTTCCACCTCAGAAACCCAAAATCTGGTGGAAGGTAGTGAGTCTGCAGTGGAAAAAAGTCCAGAGAAAACACAGACCACTCCTAGCAATGGGGACAAACCGGCAGAGAAAACTCCTGTTAAATCACCAGAGCCGAAGCCTGTGAATAAACTTCCAGAGCCTGTGGAAATCCCAAATATTCCAGGCACAAACAAGCAAGATTCATCCAAAGACAAGATATCTGAGAGCACCTCCAACACTAGATACAGTGTAGATGAACAGGGTCTCTGGGAATCATCCGAGACAATGTATCGCAACAGAACTGCTCGCTGGAACAAAGCCTTTGTGGTCTTTGAGGTAGAAAACAACCACAAATTCCTCAATGTTGCACTTTGGTGCAAGGACCCCTTCAAGCTCGGTAGTCTCTTGTGCTTGGGGCATGTCAGCTTGCGCTTGGAGCACATTGCGATGGAATGCTTATCAACATCGTCTGCTGAATATCAGAGCACATTCCGAATATGTGCCCCTGAACCAAGGGCAAGTGTCAGCCGCACCACTTTGCGCAGCTTGAGTACTCACAAAGGTTTCAACGAGAAACTGTGCTATGGAGACGTAACACTCAACTTTACTTACCTGGGAGATGGGGAATCAGATCTGTCCAGTGGATTGACGGAACGTGAATGGGAGGGGAGTCTCCTGGAAGAGGAGTTCAAAGACAAAGAAAATATACGGGAGCAGGTGCTCATGGTAACTCGGGACGAACCGAGTTATGGCAGCATGCAGTTCGGGGAAATGCGGCACAATTTTCAGGACACTCAGTTCCAGAATCCCACTTGGTGTGAGTATTGCAAGAAGAAGGTATGGACCAAAGCTGCTTCACAGTGTATGACCTGTTCTTACGTCTGTCATAAGAAGTGTCAGGAGAAGTGTCTAACTGATCACCCTTTTTGCGTAGCAGCCTCAGACCGGCGTGGGGCAGATCCTGAGGCAAAATCAACCATCAACCGAGCAACGACGGGTCTCACGCGGCACATTATCAACACTAGCTCCCGCCTCCTAAATTTAAGGCAGGTGCCGAAAACCAGGCTTGCAGAACAGGTAGCAGAAATGGGACCAGGGGTTGTAGAACCTTCTCCAAAGCACACGCCTAACACGTCTGACAACGAGAGCAGTGACACAGAGACCTATACTGGGGCCAGTCCTTCCAAACAGCCACCTGATAGCAGTGGCTCAAAACTGGTTCGCAAGGAAGGTGGCCTGGATGACAATGTATTCATTGCTGTAAAAGAGATTGGTCGAGACCTTTACCGTGGCCTCCCCACAGATGAGCGCTCGCAGAAACTAGAGTTAATGTTGGACAAGTTACAGCAGGAGATTGACCAGGAGTTGGAGCACAACAACTCTCTGATAGTGGAAGAGCGAGAGACAATTGACACCCGACGCAAGGCCCTGATCTCTGCAGCTCTTGCAAAGTCTGGTGAACGGCTCCAAGCTTTGACTCTGCTCATGATTCACTACCGTGCTGGCATTGAAGACCTAGAGTCTGTAGAAAGCACCTCACCTTCCGAGCAGCATGGCTTTTCGAAGGTGAAAACAGAGGGTCTGGAGGAGGCGCTGATGGGCACGGAGGTGTACGATAGTGACATTTGTAGTCCGGTTGATGTTCCAATGCTAGATAAGATTACAGAAAAGCAGATCTGTGTAGAGGCTCTACCGTAGGGATGACAAGGGGCATCAGGGGCTTGAGACTCAAGAACATAAAAATGTCTCATTTATGGCAAGGCTTAAAAATGACCCGTGAGCATCCCACAGGTGAATACGAAATTTACAAAAGTATTCATGGATATTTGCCAGAATATCATGGAAATGAACTAAAGTAGTTTAACAGATTTTATTTAGTTTTTAATTATATATTTTTTTTTTATATGTATAAATATTTTTTCCCAATCTTTGGTCTCTTATTGTAGAGGACTTAACCACCATTTTGTATACTTTCAGCAGTATTACAAAAATACATGGAATTCGGGTCACGTTCGCCTCATAGAATCCTGATCAAACCAAGTTTTACCTGCCTTACCTGCAATCAATTTTTTAATCACAATCTTCAAAAGGGAGAGTCGGTGTGTGTAGCATTAATCTTAAAATAGATTTAAATCTTTCTGCATCAGTAGAAATTGAAATATGTGCGTTGGTGATGTTCATAGTTGGAAATACACACTTCTCTGTTTTTGTTTTGAGCTTCAAGCCCCTCCGCCTTAGACTATGTCCACTACAAAAGGTAGGATTATATACTGAAAAGCAGTCCATAGAACATGCTGTCCAGAAAGTGTAACATGCCATTCTTTCCTAGTGGTACATATTGATTCCTAAACAACCTTGTACTCTCCTGATCAGCACCTTTTATCATGTTACTTTTTGACTAATTTAAAAAGTCATTTCTGTATTTTTTTTTCCTTCTTTTTTTAATGTTAAATTGAGAGGGAATCCTCAGAGGAAAGATAATCTTGGATACAGTATACTATTGGGAACCATGTTTTGTGTCATTATATTTGTCACCAAACCAATGTAACATTATTTTCTTATTTGAGGGAGTGTTATTTATATTGCATACATGATATTTGTTTTGTAATATGTTATCGATAATTGTCACCATCTCATTGTATTATCATGTCACAATTAATTTGTTTTGAGCCTCTACGAGTTTAAAAAATTCTTTCAAATGAAATACGAATCTTTATCAACTGATGTTTCAGTTGCTTAAGTGGTTATGTTTGCGTGAATGTGTCTGCATGTTATATTTTGGTTTATGTATTCAAATGTCTTCTGTTTTGGTAATCTGATTCTGTTCATTTTTTAGTTTGTCTCACATCTGTGTTCGAGCATATTTTGCCACCTTTCAAAGTTAATTTCACACGTATACTAATGAATGTATCTCCCAAACGACTCACTTTAAATGTTTTATTCCGTTCACCTCTCTACGCACATCACGTCACACTGTAAAACTACATCATTAAAAACTCTCTTCAAAGCATACAGTATTCCATAATTCCAAAAACGAATGCATTCCTTTACAGTCTATAGCTTGTCTGCTGGGCTGATACACTATAGTGCTTATATTCAGCTAGTGCACAATCAGACTCATTCTTGCTTGTTTGCATATTTGCATATGGTGTTCATGGTACCACAAACCAGAAGGGAAACGTTTTCCTTTTGAATCACTTGAAGAAATAACATTAAAATGTTACACTCACTCAATTAGTCATAAAAATGACTGAAAATCTTTTGTTGCTTTCTTAATTCTATTTGTCTAGTTGCTGCTGCTGTTATGCTGTGCTTCTCAAATTCAACACCACCAACACATGGACTCATGTTTCTTCAATTATTTCAATCTCACAAAATATTAAACACAACATCTGCCTTGGCAAACTGTGATTATGCTTTTCTGGGAAAGCTGTTGTCCTTACTTGGAAACTGTATCTTGTTTTAAAGCGCTATTGTAAATAGCCTATTAATGTAGGTCACTTTAAACCCTGTCCTTTCTCCCTGAACTCTTATATAGTGCTCAACATGTGGGTTCATATTTTTTGTTGTTGTTTTTGCTTAATGGAAATATGATTTTGTTAGTTTGTGGGTTTTAATTATGGTTGAGGGCATCTACTGAAGAAGTGCACAGCTTTCAAACTTGCTGCAAGGCCTTTACGCACTGACATATCATATTTGCTTATGCACTTGATGAATAAATTATGAAAAATGTAAAAACCGTTTCGCTGTGATTTCTTTATTTCTTTTTAACTTTTAAACACACATACCCCTTATGTTTACTCATATGTATGGATAGTCACTCCTTAAAGATGTGTGTGTATTGTAGGATTATCAAAAACTAGCTAAATATTTAAAATGTTACATTGTGGTATTAGGATTATTGGGAGCAGGTGGCATTCTGTTAGTAGATGCATTAACAAGATTGCCAGACTGAACGATCAATAAGGGGAAATAACACTCTTAAACAGATATCAGTAAAGCAAAGCCCAATGCACCTCTTTAATCAATAGAGCATATTAAAGCTTAAATTGAGTATAAAGAATTATGGGGAGTTGTTATTGGATAACATAGTTTTGAATTGTCATTCTAGCAGGTTCTCTTTTCATGCCATCATGTTATGACTCCAAAATTAAATGATCAATAATATAGACCCTGCTTCGTTCACAAAATGATTAAGATAATTTTGGAAACACAAATGTTAAGTCTTATTAAACATTTATTTTCCATTCTGTCACACACACATCCTCACAGCTTTTAAGATGACGTAAAACCTGACCACCAGACCAAACACTGGATATAAACCGTATACACAACTCTTACTGCAATTTTAAAGTTAATATAGTTAAAGCACAAACAAAAGACATACCAGTCTAAAGGCACACACTGACATCGGCACATACACTTTTATATATATATATATATATATATATATATATATATATATATATATATATACACACAAATTTTAATAAATTACATAATACTCTTAACCTTTATTGGGTGAACAGTTTAGGAAACAACATAGAAGGTTAAAGGAAACTGCTGCAACTCTGTAACCTGGCAAACACTGGCAACACATTTACCAATCTGATCAAGCTTGGTGTGCTCAGTCTTGCTTAGAAATTAACCTCCAAATATACTCTGTAACCTATGTGTAAATTTGTACATTGATTAGCTGGTTCAGTTGTGTAGGGCAGGTTATTATGCTTGTGTTTATATTCAAATCTGTGGATTTGTTTCAGAAAATTAAGGAGAAAAACCTGTGCAGTTTGCAGCCTCATGCACAGTTGGTCTGTCCATGATTACAATTCTAAGGACAGAGGACTGAGCGTAAGGGCCCCATCTCTCATATCTAACACAAACAAGCTAAGTTGTCCAGATCCTTAAAGCTGAGCCAACATGATTTTCCTCAAAGCCTAGTTATGGTCGAAATTGTTGTGTTAAACTGATTCTAGCTCCAGAAGAAAACATGTTTTCCTCAGTAATTACATACCAGGAAATAAAAGAGCATCAAACAATACTGAAGACCTATTTCCTCACTATATTAGCTGTAAGAATCAGAGAATTTCCAGCAAAGAGTCATATTGCCAATCTGTTTGTATTTAGCAAGCTTAAAAATGCTTGTTTAGATTAGAACATGCTAATAAAAGATTAAGAAGAGTTAAGAAGCTGTCTGAAGTTTTTAATATAAGGTTTACTTGGAACTTTTCTTGTTAGCATATTAAAATTGGGGCCCTTGGTACAATAGCATTATTTTTGGGTCAAAAACAGTGTACAAACAGTATATACCTAATACTTGCCATTAAATAGTGTTTGCAGCAGTTTTGTCTAATTTTTAAGGCATAGAATGCATCTTTACAAGACAAAAAAGATGGTTGAAGAAAACAGACCCATACAGACCTCTGATAACATGTCCCTTCGACAATAAATAAATACAAGGCTTAGTCTTGATAAAACCCTAGTCATTTTATATGGTTTTAAGCATTTAGGGTTTTATGACCATTTTAGGAGCTCAGTTTAAAAGAATGTTCCGTGTTCAATACAAGTTAAGCTCAATTGACAGCATTTGTGGCACAATGTTGATTACTACTAAAACTAATTTCAACTTGTCTCTCCTTTACTTTAACCTTGTGCCGCTATACGCAATGCATAATTTAAATGAATAAAATTGACTGAAGACTCTAGACTGTCATTTGAAGGGTTAACATCTGCCGCACCGAGTCACGTGACACAACAGCATGCCGTTGATTTCATGGAAGCGCTCTTATGGATGCAGCGCCAACAAATGTGCCTCTTGTAAGAAATCTACGTTTTTTTCATTGAAACCTGTTTGTTTGTAAAAAGAAGAGTCTCTAGTTTCATTTGATATACCACATTAAAAAATCTGTTCATTTTTCACGTGTCAGCACACATGTGGAAACTCGAACCACATTTCCTCAAAAGTAGAAAAAAAACATGTTAGTTATTTTGAATAACTTTTAAACTCTAACACATCTGTGGGTCATTTTGCTTCATTTTAATATACGTTTTGTTATATTTTGTTATCAATGCGCAATAGGATTCTATTCATTAACATTAGTTAATGCATTCCTATATGTTTACTAGGCATTCTCACATTGAGAATAAATGGATTCATCCAAAAGCTGAAAAATATTGCTTTTAGAAGCTTTATATGGAGTTAAGATGAAAATAAGATGCATTTCAAACTGTTCTGAGACCAGTGAAGACAGACAACACACTGGAGGTTAAGTCATTCACTAAATAGGGAGCAAGGGAGAATCCTATAACTTGTGCAGCTAAGTGCATTCAGTCCTAAAATCCAGTCAAAAGTTCAGTTTCAGGCTGCAGATGATGTTTGGACCACTAAACATGTTTGGCAGACACGGGACAATGGTAATCAGTACATAGATTCAGAATTTATAATGTATAATTTTATTTTAACATGGTTGGCAGTGACTGGATGATGCTGGACATTACTTTGGATAATAATTATTTATTCAGCTTTATAGAAAATCAGTTTATTAGGTGCTACTAGTTACAAATCAAAAAGGGAAATGGTAAATGCACACAACAGTCATGCTAGGGTCTCAGGAGGTTAATAATGCAATAATCTGGGTTCCAGAGAAGCACTTATAATGGAAGTGAATGGGGCCAATCTGTAAATGTTAAAATACTCACTGTTTCAAAAGTATAGCCACAAGACATAAACAATATGTATGTTACATGATCTTAGTGTAATAAAATCACTTACTAACCCTTTCTGTGTTGTAAGTTATATACAACTTCGTTGCCATGACTACGTTACACTGTAAACCCTAAAATAACGATTTACAGCTCAAATAATACACAGATTTTCACAGAAGAATTAATATAAGCTAATAGTTTATAAAATTATAAGCTTCACATTTCTGCCTTTAAACCGTCCAAACATTGGCCCAATTCACTTGCATTGTAAGTCTCTCACTGTAACCTCGATTTTTGCTTTTTTAATTATTTTAAAGAAAAGGAGGGTTGAGTCAAAATAATTTTTGTGGTAATCAATATTATGCCACAAATGCTGTTGATTGAGCTTAACTTGTATTGAACCTGGAATACTCCTTAAAGGCCATGATTCATTTTACAGCCAAACAATCAATGATAACACATTTGCTAGAAGCAAAATTACAGAAAAAAAATACATGAAAATGACAATGGGAAAGAGCAATATTGAGGCATCCTTTACAAATAAAGATATTAGCATTCCAGCACATTCAAATAACTTACTAAAATATAGATATATACTATATACACTTTAAAAGCAAAATATAATCTAAAGTGCCTAAGGTATCTGAATGCTTTACAGTAATAATTTACTTCATTTAACAAAAGTGAACGTTTGTCACCATGTATAATCAAAATGTAGGTGTGGCTCATTGTTAATAGTACAGTACATTATGTTCAGTTCACACCACACAAGTCACACATATAGAACAGATTTCCAAAGACAGTAAGACTTATTGATACATGAAACTCTGCTTGATTATCTAATGCCGTCACACCTTTTGCATTTTCACAAAAAAAAAAAAAAAACATGTAGCCTATATTTTTGAATGTGTTAAGCTTAGGTCCTGCACACCAATGCAAGATAACAAAATCAACATCTCAGTTTATCTGCTCAAAATTGAAACAAAAGCATCAATGCAATCAAATAATTTGTGTAAATGTCTTGTAAGTAATTTGTCTTAAATGTCCTTCATTTAACAATTCATATAACAATTAACGCTGTTAATTCACACCTGATTATGATATAGATGAAAACATTTTAAGGCCCATTTCAAGGTGAGTTGTGATCCATCTAACTCAAATGCACCTTAACTGACATTTATGCCTATGAAAAGACTTCAACAGGACCAATAGATATGTATATGTAGACCACACTTTTTCCTACCACCACAGACATACATTAAATATCCAATACATATCTGTCCACTAAGTCATATTGAATGAAACCAATTAATATCTGAATCCTACATTGTTTATCTTATCAACTGCCCTTTTTCTGACCTGTGCACCTAGAAGTGACTTTTGATTAGAAAATATGAACATTGTTATACTGGATAAATGTGTATGTTTCCCCTTTATCCTCTCTCAAACACTGCGTCTAAATCACATGCAAGTGTTATCCATATTGATAAGGCTGTTGGTTATATATTTCACCTCTCCAACAATGAGAACAAACAGCAACAAGAACAACTTTGGTTTGCTTCAGTTGAACCATCACGACCACAGGACAGCGTGGGACAGATATGGGACACTCTCACAAATCAGCATTATGGTTTTTTTGAAGTCTGTCATTTTGCTCTTTCATACAACAAAATAGATACTCTGGGTGACATACATGGCCGAGGACAGTGATGAGGCCTATTCAGGGCTCTCTGGATCCAGATCTTCACCCATCTGGTAGCTGGAGCCCTGAGTGGAGTAGGAACGTGTCCTCATCGAGCAGTTAGAGTCCATCAAAATGGCCTGAGAAAGACATATTGATAAGAAACATAGTGAGAGACAGGTTTATTTCAATATGATTGATTGAGGCTTTAATGAAGAGTATGTACTGTAAGCACATAGATCTGTACTAGTGTGTATTTGTGTGCATGTTAGTACTCTTGAGAAAGAAAGCCTGTGATGCTTGGCTTTGATCACGCAGCATTTGAGGGCAAACGCACAAGTCTGTTTCGATCAGCATCACTCTTTGATCTTGTCTTAAGGGCATCCTGTGCAGTTATTATGTAACATAATTTTCTATTTCAGTCATATTTTATCATGTCAGTAGTTTGAAGTTAGAGATTAAATCAAATGGAAAGCATGTGAATGCCAGGTTGAGACTGAACATATGATTATTATTGTAAAAATAATAATAGTAGTTAATAGAATAAGGAAATTAGTCATGATACATCCTGTTGTACTGTCTACAAAAGTGCAGAAATCACAAGTAAAACACATCAAAGATTATAATAAAGTCTGTGCTATTGAAAGTCCATTCATACTTGAGCTGATATTCATATGAGAACTTGTTTATAATTAATTGTTTGCTAATATCAGCTTTCACTCACATTGAAGCAGTTTCTCAGTCACACTGTATAAACCAGAATCTATTAATAAATGCTATATAGTGTTTTCATTCTTAGTTCTACTTAGAAAACCCTCAAATTCTTCCATGTGTTAAGGTGCATATGCATATCAGCTTCAACACGCCTCAAAATGTGTGTATGTGAGTAATTTGGTTGCTGTGATGCCACAGCAGGAATGTGATTTGTGATGCATGTTGAATTGTTTGGTAGATGATATGGTGGGGTCTAACCATCTTTTCCTCATTGGCGGGAGGATTTCGCAGGAAGAAACAGAGAGGAGCAAACAGGATGTCCACCACACCAATGATGGTCATGAGCCAAGGGAAGCCGAGGCTCCGAGCGATCGCTCCACCTGCTGATGGTCCTACACGACAGACACGGGTTCACTGAGTCTCTTTGTTAATTCACTAAACCAATTTATATTTGTTAAAAAAACTCTCAAGGGGAAATCAAATTAATTAGATAAGGCTCTATTACCTTACCGCTGTGCGCTACGTTCTATCCAATTTTCGTGAGGGTGCTAATTCTAAGCGCAATTTTCGTGCCAGCGCAAAGCACAACTGGGCATGGGTGGGAGTATTTTCTCTATATGTGGGTGTATGCGCGCAAACTGAGGGTGTATTGTATGTAAATGAAGTGGTGCAAACCACAATATGCTATTTTCCTGAGAAATATGTAATTGCGCTAAGACATTTCAAAAGCACGTCTGTTTTTAGCACAAAGTCTAAACTCAGTTCCTGCATTTGCAGTTTGGAGATTCCACCAGCAGTTGGTAATAAAGTTCATGTCCAAACTCAAAATATGGTGGAACATCAAATTATGTTCCCACTGAAAGCCATTTTATGAAACAAATATTTAAGAGATTTGTGTTAAACTGTTGTTTATTTTGCAATTATTATTATTATATTTATATTAACAATTGTATTTATGATCTAATTTGTATTGGTATTTTTCCACCTGTTGTCATAGAGTGGTTTTAAACTGCAAAAGGGGTCGGTGGAAGAAGTTCGATTTGGATTGATTTTTTGACCACGTTGTTGTTTTGATTATATTTCCATTTAGTTTGAAGTGTAATTTGTAATTTGAATGTTTCAATAGAAAATGTAATTTTTCAAAGTCAAAATCAACTGGAAGAAATGAAGTTCTTACATAATCACTGTTAATACTAGCCATGATTTGTGTGTCAGTAGATGAAAATTATTAATAATACTTACATTCTCTATACTTTAATGGAGCGTTTATTCAAATACCGATGAGAAACACATTTTCCATGCGTAAAAAATGAGCGTGTCACTATCATAGAATTATGCCTGACATTCAACAAGGACGCCGTTATTGCACAAAATAATGTCCATATTTCTATTCTTCTAATTCATTGCATAAAGACCATTTACACTACCAACTTCTTATGAATGTACTGTCTTTGCTTATATCGCTGGTGCTCGACAGGGAATGGACTATATAAAACAACACAGACAGTGCAATTATTGGAGAAAAACCTCAGAATTAAATTTACTTGACCCAGCCCAGTAGCGCTTTGCACACGCAATTTCGACCAAAATCTTAGCTTGCGCCTAGACATAGCGCATGCTTGCACGAAAATACCAAAACTTCATGACCATGCCCATTGACTTTGTGTGTATAACTTACGGCATAGCGATGCGCTTAGCACTAGCACTCTTAAAATAGGGCCCATAATTGTATTTCTCCGTTTTATTTCTTACCTAAAGCAAAGCCCATGCAGAAGGCAACGTCAGCAATGGCATACACACTACCATACACAGATACGTGTCTCAGATCTACTAGATAGCCCATAATCGGCATCATCGAAGAGTCCACCATACCTACAGTCCACAAAAGATTGACTAAACATTTCATATATTAACATATATTAATATGCTATATAGTAATAATTAGAGTAAATTAACATGGTACAATAAGATTTAAAGAAATTAAGAAATAAAGTGAAAAAATCTATATTTGTGTTGGGGACAGACTTACCAATTGCAAATCCAACTCCAAAGTTTGGCACAATGAGTCCGTATATATCTTTTGCAAGAGGTACCTGAAGGACAATGAAAAGAGCTGCTGCATATTATCATTATTATTATATAAAAAAAACCACCAAATACTGGCAAATATTCTGTTGAACATCAGAACAAGTTTTTACAGCACATCAATTTTATCAATGTATAAAATTAACTTTTGAACACTGGGGTAATTCTCAGATTTTTACACTGATGTTTTTCCCATCTGCAAAACTTAAAGTGTGTACCTGATTCTCTTCTAAAGTGGTTTTGGGTCTAATCTGATAAGCATTTAAAAACTAACAGACTGTCTTCCTGCTTAGTGGGAAATGTCCAGTGCGAATAGAGTCAGACCTTTGTTTTTACAATAATTAGTTTTTCCAGCCCTCAACAGAGCTAAGGGGAACAAAACATTTTAGGTCTCATATGTAAGCTACATTGTGTTTGCATCCTCCAGTTAGTTCTCTGCCATATTAGGGGGGAAAATATGGTAACACCAACAACAGTATATTTTAGTCTTAGCCTTTTATTCACTTGGTGCTAAAAATCCATTCAGTTGAAAAGAGTGCTGAACCAATGTTTTGTTTATTCAAAGAGAATGGCAGTTTTGGAATGATTTCATCTGAAACTTACACAAAGAATGCTGAAGCCAACCAGCAGCATCCCTATAAGTGAGCACAGCCATCTACACAGAAAGGGAGAATATACTTAAATAATATATTTTTTTAAATATTTGTAAGCCAAGTAATGTGCTGAAAATTAATTACTTTCATTGAAAGTCATAGAATAGAATTTAACATGTAAGGCATTACACTACTTTTTATGCCTAATAGTAATTCGATTACAGTAGCTAATTACTTTTAATCCAATTACACACAACACTGACAGTGATAGAGTCTAAAAAAATTTCAAACATCTCCTTTTGTGTTCCACAGAAGAAAGGAAGTCGTACAGATTGGAGCAACATGAGGTTGAGTAAATGATGAGAGAATTTTAACCATCCCTTTAAGGACTAAGACATTCAGTAACAGACCTGGGCCACTCAGGCCACAGCAAAAGAACCAGTCCAGATTAGGGAAAATATATTAAAATATATTCTGGCTGATATTAGCCATTCACCGATATATCGGTATCGGCGTATATGTTTACCGATATGCGCAGATATGAATTTTTTTTTTCAGAACATATAATGCCAAAAACAATGTTTTATAATTGGTGTCATTACGTAGTTTGTCCAGCAGAGCGCACTCCGACTCCATTGTTTACAGAGCTGACTCTGAACTGACGGTGGCTCTGCAGACAGGGCGGAGTTGAGCGGTGTCTCGATAAGTTGCTAACTAGTTTGTGAAATACATATTGGAAATTTAAAAAACAATGACCCCATCATTTTCCATTTTCAATATAAGTAATATAACATTAACCCTGTCCCTGACAACCATGTCACTCATGTCTGTTTGCTGTTAGCCAGCTATATTTTGTCAGTGCAGTCAGTAATGTACAAGATTGAAAGGTAAATATCAGAGCATCTTTTTGCAGCTCAGTAGACAACGGTGCGGTGGTGGATTGTGTCTGATTGTGTCTGTTGAGTGTTTATTTCATGCTATGTTGTTACCTAGTTGGTGAGATGCAATGCTGGTCCATCTTTTACTCTCCGTGACAATGAGCTTATAGCTAACTAGCTAACCACGTAGCTGCTTTCATTGTTGTCAGCTGAGTGGAAGCTAATGTGTAAACATGTATTCACCAAACTGTTTTGATCAGGATTCAAAGTTTGGTACCCCCTTCAACCGAACAATTCCAGTCGTTGCATTTATAAAATGTAATATTTAAAAGTCTGATTTTCCACCTTTGAAAGTTTCCCCTGAACTTGTATAGCAGAATATGTTGTAACACCGCTGCCGCTGTTTTTCTCTTGTCTCGGCAGGTATAAATGCTTATAAATTGTTTTACAACCTGCCAATAATTGACTGGCAGTATTAAATAGTCAGCATTTGACTGATACTAAACAGTACTGATGTTTATTTAGCTATTTATTTTATTTTTATTTATTCTTTATTTTAATGGTCAGCATTTGACTGATACTAAAGAGTACTGATGTTTATTTAGCTATTTATTTTATTTTTATTTATTTATTTTCTCAGTGTTCATTTCTAGAATTTGTTGACAATATACAGTTGTGCTCAAAAGTTTGCATGCCCTGGCAGAAATTGTGAAATTTTGGCATTGATTTTGAAAATAGGACTGATCATGCAAAAAAACTGTCTTTTATTTAAGGATAGTGATCATATGAAGCCATTTATTATCACATTTTTTTTTGGCTCCTTTTTAAATCATAATGATAACAGATATCACCCAAATGGCCCTGATCAAAAGTTTACATACCCTTGAATGTTTGGCCTTGTTACAGACACACAAGGTGACATACACAGGTTTAAATGGCAATTAAAGGTTAATTTCCCACACCCGTGGCTTTTTAAATTGCAATTAGTGTCTGTGTATAAATAGTCAATGAGTTTGTTAGCTCTCACGTGGATGCACTGAGCAGGCTAGATACTGAGCCATGGGGAGCAGAAAACTGTCAAAAGACCTGCGTAACAAGGTAATGGAACTTTATAAAGATGGAAAAGGATATAAAAAGATGTCCAAAGCCTTGAAAATGCCAGTGAGTACTCTTCAATCACTTATTAAGAAGTGGAAAATTCGGGGATCTCTTGATACCAAGCCAAAGTCAGGTAGACCAAGAAAGATTTCATCCACAACTGCCAGAAGAATTGTTTGAGATACAAAGAAAAACCCAAAGGTAACCTCAAGAGAAATACAGGCTGCTCTGGAAAAAGACAGTGTGGTTGTTTAAAGGAGCACAATACTTGTTAACCCCTCTCCAAACATAGCGCTTATGGTTGTGACCATAAAGCTCTATTTTGGTCTTGTCACTCCAAATTACAGTGTGCCAGAGCTGTGAGGCGTGTCAAGGTGTTGTCGGGCATATTGTAACAGGGCTTTTTTGTGGCATTGGCTTCTTTCTGGCAACTCGACCATGCATCTAATTTTTGTTCAAGTATCATCCTATTGTGCTCCTTGAAACAACCACACTGTCTTTTTCCAGAGCAGCCTGTATTTCTCCTGAGGTTACCTGTGGGTTTTTCTTTGTATCCTGAACAATTCTTCTGGCAGTTGTGGCTGAAATCTTTCTTGGTCTACCTGACTTTGGCTTGGTATCATGAGATCCCTGAATTTTCCACTTCTTAATAAGTGATTGAACAGTACTCACTGGCATTTTCAAGGCTTTGGACATCTTTTTATATCCTTTTCCATCTTTATAAAGTTCCATTACCTTGTTACGCAGGTCTTTTGGCAGTTCTTTTCTGCTCCCCATGGCTCAGTATCTAGCCTGCTCAGTGCATCCACGTGAGAGCTAACAAACTCATTGACTATTTATACACAGACACTAATTGCAATTTAAAAAGCCACGGGTGTGGGAAATTAACCTTTAATTGCCATTTAAACCTGTGTGTATCACCTTGTGTGTCTGTAACAAGGCCAAACATTCAAGGGTATGTAAACTTTTGATCAGGACCATTTGGGTGATTTCTGTTACCATTATGATATAAAAAGGAGCCAAACAACTATGTGATAATAAATGGCTTCATATGATCACTATCCTTAAATAAAAGACAGTTTTTTTGCATGATCAGTCATATTTTCAAAATCAATGCCAAAATTTCAAAATTTCTGCCAGGGCATGCAAACTTTTGAGCACAACTGTATAATAATATTATCAAATATTCTTTGATAATCATATTAATGCATAGTCATATCGGTGCAAAATCAGTGAACAATCCACATAGAAAAGGTCTGTTTTCATTATAGCTCAAAAATTAGCTATATCGGCCACCATATTGGTAATCTGTGAATTTTCCCCCCTAAAATCGGTATCGGTCTCAAAAATCCCATATTGGTCGGGCTCTAGTCCAGATAGAGATGCATGAAGTCCATGAAATGTAAAGATGGAAATCTGCAGGCCTCTGTTGAGTTTTCCAATGAAAATTCAAATATTGCCAGACATTCTTATCATTTCCTAGAAACATCTCCAGGCATTTTTAAGAGAATGTCATGTGTGATGTGAAAACACAGACAAACATACATGACATTCTGATAATGGTAAACGAGCACATGACTCTTATAGGTGCTTGTGGCTCATTATAAGCACTATGTAAACAATAAACAAATAAAACCAACAATCAGCATCAAAACTTGATCTGTAATTTAAAAAAAATGAAAACAAATACAAAACCTGGCAACAGAAACTCATTTAGAGCTGTTCCAAAGCAGAGGAAGTCGATAGCAGAGCGAAGGAAGATAAGAAATAAGATAGAGGGGGAAAAAACACATTAATTTCCCTCTCCTACCTCCCCATTTTGTGAGCCAGAATGGCAAAGATGTTGGTCCCTATAAGATACGAGACACTGGCTGGCACGAATGCAACCCCTAAAAGGGAAGAGGAGAGAGAGGAGGGGCTCAGATAAGAAGACACATTATCAGTTTGATCTCAAAGCTGCTGTTCATCTCGCAGACGCTGTTATGAAACAGCTTTTCTCATTCGCTCACTCCTTCTCTTCTTTCATTAGCTCGCTTGCTTTTCCTTTGCCTGCCAGTGACACCTCAATATCCTGCCAGACCGTAGACACTCCCTTGCCAGCTCTCACTCCTTTCCCTGCCTCTTGTTCTACCTTTCCTCTCTCTCTTTATTATCTAAGCTTACAAAACAGCAGGAAAAACCTTAAAGAAACCCAGAACAGTTCAGTTAAAATGAGAATAACTGCTCTATATGGATAATATGACATCTGAATATGAATTCAGCTTCATGAATTCTTTACACAATTTCTTCCACAAAAACCATTTTAAATGGTTATCCAACTGACTTTGTAGATAATGACTGGCAGATAAACATTTACTAACAAAGCTGGAGAGTTTTCTAAAGAGTAACTGGATCACCTAAGATTTTCTTTCCCTTAAAGGAATATTATGGGTTCAATGCAAAACAGTATTTGTAGCTAAAATGTTGATAGCAAGAAAAATGTATTTCAACTTGTGCCTCATTTTCTAAAAAAAAAAAAGCACAAATCTGGATTACAGTGAGGCACTTACAATGGAAGTGAATGGGGCCAATCCTTAAACGTTAAAATACTCACTGTTTCAAAAGTATAGCTACAAGGGATAAACAATATTCTTGTTAGCATGATTTCAATGTGATATAAATTTACACAGAAAACATTATTAAGTGATTTTATCCAATTTTACAACTTCATTGCCATGACGACATAACACCGTAAATCCTGTAATGCCAGTAATTTAGTAGTCCACCACAAAAAACGACAATTTAAACAACTTTACAGCTAAAAAAAATACACAAGTTTTAATAGAAGAATTAATGTAAGTGCTTTTATAAAATTATAAGCTTCACATTTCTGCCATTAAACCCTCTAAAAATGGTCCCCATTCACTTCCATTGTAAATGCCTCACTGTAACCTCGATTTTTGCTTTTTTTAAATAAAAGGAGGGACAAGTCGAAATTATTTTTCATGGTAATCATCATTATGCCACAAATGCTGTCGACTGAGCTTAATTTGTATTAAACCCGGAATATTCCTTTAAAGACCCAATGAAATTGCTTGAAGAGTGCATTTATTTCCTATTGAAGTAGAAACTTTGGGCTTGACATATCAAAGGGCTTGTCCCTTTTTTTTAATAGCCAACAGTCATTAGTTTATCCCACAGCCGTGAACCATGATTTGCTAGTTGCTAATCAGGCATTCTCAAGAGACCATTTGATTGGACAAAAATCTGTGTAGTGCAAGATGAGTCATCAATATTTTTGGTCTGTTTTCCCGCAAAAGAAAGACTGTAAATGTAAATTTGTATATCTGCTTAAAGGTAATTCTGTCAACTTTCAGGAGTACACTAGCACTTAAATGGCTTCAAAGCTAAAAGACATGGACTGAATTTCATGGGGTCTTTAATACTTACATGTATTTGCATTTACATCTAATTTTCCTGCTAATGAGAGATACATTATGTTTTACTTACTATTTCTCTCTCTCTCTCTCTCTCTCTCTCTCTCAAAGCGGATGGTATCCACATCTATAATCCATCTTAAGTTGTGACCCATCTTGTAAACAGAGTGACAATTACTTTGAAATGACAAGAATTGCAAAAGGAAATATGTGAAAAAAATAAAGATATTCTCCCACCTAGCTGCCATTTCCTGGGGCACATTGTCTCCATCATCCAGATGGGCAGAGCTGGCTCCAGCATTGCAATGGCCATGTTAGCAAAACAAATGGAACCTGAAAAAGAAAATGAGGGAGGGAAAGTGGATTCATCTTCTTAAGAATCTTCTCTTTCTGTCCACAACACAGGGGAGGCCTTGCCAAGCCATCATTCTTTTTCTTTTCCTTTACAGACATAATAAACACATCATCCTGCTTCTGCTCTCAAGCCACTCATATTGGAGAGGAGGATATTCTGAGACAAACACAGCTGTGTTTCTTGACCACTTCACTCATATTATCAAAACACACAGATCAGAATACATTCTTAGATACTTTAAGGTGCACTCATTAATTGTTCTGTCAATTCTAGTTGAATAGAAACAGAATAGTGCTTTTGAAAAATATGTTTAGAATTATGTCCTTTCACATGATATATAAGTAGCCAAATAAAAGCTGCTTTATTTTATGAGGAGTAGGTCATGTCATGGGGGTCGACATGATGAGATCACCAGCTGTTCACTTTATCTTGGTAACATCCTTATTATTGGAAACTTTCTCTTACAAAATATCTATTTTCTTCAATGTTATCAGTAACTGAAAACTTCTGTGTAAGGTGTCCAGGACCACTGCCATATCAGCCAGTGCAACATTAACCAAAAATTACAGAGTGCACCTTTAAGTTCACACTTTTATTTTCAAGAAAAATCCTTTAGAATGAATGTTTTTTGTGTGGTTACTGGTCTGACCTGCTGCAATGAGGATGTATGGATCTCTCATGAGAGTCATTAGTGCAGTCCCTTTCTGGCTCTGTGAAAAATGAATATATTAAGCTATTTAAAATAGAAAAAAGTTGTTCCAGTTTTAGTAATATTACAGAATTATTATTTTTTTCATTAAGGGGCAATATTTGCCCCCTGGATTTGATTTTCAGGGAAACATTTTTACTTTAATCATGGCGTATGTTTTCTAATCATTTAAAACAAATGTGTAACACTGTGCAATAAGGTTCCATTTGTTAATATCAGTTAACAATAATAGTTAATGGTAATTTCAACATATACTAACACATTTTTAAATTTAAAAGTTGAATATGTTAACATTAGTTAATTCACTATGAACTAACAATGAAATGCTATAAAAAATATATTGTTCATTGTTAATTATAACGAATGGAACCTTATTGTAAAGTTTCACCAAAAATAATACCAAATACTTCAATTTAATCAATTTATTAACATAAATTCTCTTTCTGAATAATTATGTTGTGTTTTATGCAACAATTTGTATACCAAGGCCTAGAATAGAAAACTAAGAAATATATAAATGTTACAAATAAAACACAGAAGAACTCACAATGGGGGAATTTTTTGCCCCCACATATTTAATTTCAGGGTTATTCACGTTTATTTCTGACGTTATTATAACGCCCTGAACACAATAATTATAGATTGGATAAACATTAACTTGGGTTCCATTCCATCTCATAAATATCAATAGCAGCCTCAGGTCAGGCAAATGTTTTTTAAAGGGTTGTGTGTCGAGGTGCATGAGCCTGACATGCAGCTATTCTGGAAACCTCAGCAGTTCTCATGGAGATGAGATGCTTGAGAGTCGCAGGGAAATCCAAGGGAAACAATATACTGTATATAATGCCCCACACACGTTCTGTTCCCTTTATGACATCTCTAAGCCATACGTGAACAGAAGATCACAGACGATTTAGTGTGACGAGTGTTAACTCAAGTACTAGTGTTAACTCTCCATATTGATATGGGAATTGTGGCACTGCTAGTATAATAGCAGTTTTCGAGTAAGGGGGAAGAGACAGAAAAATGTTAGTTTATTTCATATTTAATATCTCAGAAATATATATATATTTTTTTTACTTAAAGGTGATGTGTGTAATATTTTCTCCTATACCAGCTTAATATACAGAGACAACTATAAGTAAGCCACTCATACATGATTCCTTTGAAAAGGGTAAACACTGTGGCTCTGTGGCATTGCTGCCCTAAAGCTAGGAATTATCTCACTGAATAACATAACCGCAACAGTTTGATTTTATCAGTTGCTGCTTTGCTTGCCAATAATCCTGTTGGGTATTGACACTCATGGGGCTTCTGGCTGAGCTTAACTACTATTTGATGTCTAGGCATTACTGATTTGATTGATTATTGATTTTAAATAACAGTTTTATCATCTTCTGGCCAGCACTGTTTTATGATGACAGAAGAAACTGACCTTTTAAGCAACGTCACTCAGGTCTGTTAAAAATGTAAATTTTATGTCACATAATTAATCATGTCAGAGCTTTTATTATCATACTACATCTTTTAACATGGCTCACTGGAATATTTGATTACGATTGGGCCATTCTGGCAACTCATTTCCTACATAGCTGTGCTAGATTCACATCTCTCGTATTTCTGCACAATGAGATGCCTAACTTATTGCAATTCAAAACCCTTATCATTACTGCATCCTTACACATTACTAACTCACAGTTCTATGACTGTATATCATAACCATCCCCTTTTGCTTCCTTTTTAAATGCTTTTTATTACTGTACAGTGGAAAAATTGTGTTGAATGATTTCATTCTTTTCCCATTAAAGATAACAAAAATGTAAAGCTACAGTAGCCACACTATAAGTCTGTTGGAGGCCCTGTGGTCTCCGTAGTAACTGATACCCATCAGCCCCATTGATCAAAGTCAGACACGCTGTGACTAGATCAGCCATACATTTCCCCTTACTGTGATGCAAACAAGGCACACAAATGCACTATTCCTCTTACACCCACTTCCATTAAAAAACACTTTATATCTCCAATGCATATAACACACCTTTTTCAGTCCCACACACACATTGTGAACCCCAAACATCCTTGCAAATCATAGTAGTAATCCATGCTATTGATAAGACTAGATAAATCAGTCCAAACACCTATCACTAAAAACAAGACCAAACTCCATTACTGGTTGCATCGAACTAATCTCGCTAAAGCTGCCTTTCCCAGTTTTTGCCCACGAGAGGAACATCAGTCAAAAGTGCAATGCAATGTGTAGCCCAGTAAAATCAGATTTTGCTATGAAGACTATAAACCTCAACACTTACAAAAACAAGCATTGAAAAGGCAGGATAAGACTGTAGCTCAGGGCTGGCCCATGGGTTTGTAGGGCCCTAGGCAAAATCATGAATATGTGGCCCCCGGAGTGAAAATTGTCAGAACTTTAAAACATCCATAGAACCACTGCAAACGTGATGAGCAGATTTTTTTTACTTTTTTTTTAATAGAAAGCACTAAAAAAAGAAGCACTATACTGTATAGCTCAGTAGATGACAAATAACATGCCCAATAGATTTTTTTCCCAACATGAAGATGTTAGATTAAAATGTACATGCATGCATAAGGGAATGTGTGAATTTTAGGTGCCTTGACAAGTCACCATTTAATCACCTTATTTTGAGCGCCTTTCAACTCTTTTCTAGAAGTACAAATAAACCAACGTCTCAATTAATATAAGGTCATGGAAACTGCAAGTATGATAATTACTGGGTAACATTTTACAGTAATGTTTGCATTAGGTATCATTAATTATGTATAATACAATTTTCCAGCATTTATTTATCTTGGCTAATGTCAATTTATAAAAATACAACTGTTTATTGTTTGTTCATGTTAGTTCATATTGTATTAACTAAAGTTAACATAAAATGTTTCATGTTAAAAATGGACATTAACCAAGATTGTTAAGTATTGTTCATTGTTAGTTAATGTTAACAAATAACACCATAAGTGTTACCCATTAAAGTAACACAAAATAAGAAAATGCTGTTTAAAATAGTTTTATATCATTTTAATTGTATAGGACACTGCTAACAATGCTTGAAATTTCATTTCAACTACCCATATAACTATGTGTAAATGTTTATTTAGAGCAACAAAATCAATGAGAACAAAAAGCTGGTCAGAATGTGTGCAAAAGTGAATAAAAGTTAAAACATCAGGGAAAATAAGGTAACTACAGCAATGTATAATTATGTATAAATAGAATTTCATATTTTAAATAGGGCCTATGAACACAACACCTATATACAGTATATATATATATATATATATATATATGTAAATAAATCTAAAGAATAAACACATTCCTCTTAGAGAGCAGGCATCTTTGCAGATAGGATGGTTTGGTTATTTTCCAGATTAATTGCTCATATTTTCACTCTATGTGAGTTTTTTGCATTTTAATATCAGCACTTTCTGAATTCCTTCCTGTCTAATAATACTGTGAAAAGAAGCCACACTCTAGTTCCCAGCAATGCTTTGTGTTATGAATAAATTATGTAGATTAGCATGTACTGCTTAGCTTTACTTCTTTCCGATTTTAGATACACTGCTGTTATTTTATTTGTTGTAACTTTCAGTCATTTGTCTTTTTGTGATTATTCAGAGCTTATTTTATACATAATATAATGTTTTTAATTTTCACCATCATTGTGATTTGTATGCTGAATGATCAGGTTCATGCATGTTGCATGTTGTCCTGCATGTGTGTGCTCTAGAAACCATTGGACTCTAGATAATATCAAAATAAATGTCATCAATGTTTCTTTATCTTATGACTTGTTCATTTAATTTGCCCATATTTGCAGGGCCCCCTCAGGCATATTGGGGCCCTAGGCAGCTGCCTCTATCGCCTATAGGACAGCCGGCCCTGCTCTAGCTGAATTAAGTGCTTCAAACAAATCTCTGAAGATCTTTCATAGATTTGATGCCACTAAACTTGTAAACATGACTTTGTCTTTAGGACTGATAAAAAAACTGCTAACATAACTACATTTTTCAGTAGTTTCACATTAGCTCAGCTATTTTCACAATAGTGTAGCTTTTCCAATAACAAGCTCCATTTTCCAGCAAATACTGCTGTAGCGTAACAAAGCACAAAATTTGTCACATTGTATTGCAAGCGCAGCCGAGGGAGTAATCAAACAGGCTCACCTAAACCGTCCTCTCTTGTATAGTGCTAGGAAATCCACATAATTTAAGTTAACTGGTTCTTTCAGACAATTTATGTACACTCACTGAGCAATTTATTAGGAACACTATGGACATAATAAAGTGCCCAACGTGATCTTCTGCTTTTGTAGCCCATCCACCTCAAGGTTCGATGTGTTGTGCATTCTGAGATGCAATTCTGCTCACTACAATTGTACAGAGTGGTTATCTGAGTTACTGTAGCATTTCTGTCAGCCCGAACCAGTCTGGCCATTTTCCGTTGACCTCTCTCACCAACAAGGCATTTCTGTTCGCAGAACTGCCGCTCATTTGATATGGATTGTTTTTAGTTTTTGGCACCATTCTGAGTAAATTCTTGAGACTGTTGTGTGTGAAAATCCCAGGAGATCAGCAGTTACAGAAATACACAAACCAGCCCATCTGGCACCAACAATCATGCCATGGTTGAAATAACTGAGACCAAATTTTTCCCTCATTCTTGATTTGAACATTAACTTAATCTCCTGACCCATATCTTCATAATTTTATGCACTGCACTGCTGCCACAACATTGGCAGATTAGATAATCGCATGAATATGTAGGTGTACAGGTGTTCATAAAAAAGTGTTTAGTGAGTGTAAATGAACCAGTTAAAATAAACGATTCAATTGTATTTAGCTTTGGGAACTTGAATTAATTTTAGTGAGTTGGTTCGTTCGGACGATTCATGTAAATTAACTAGTTTACATAAATGTTTCACTTATTTTAATGTGCAGCATTAAAGTGACTTTTTCAGAAGCAAAATATTACGTAAATTGCTGCCGTTTATCAGCAAATTATCACACAAAATATATTTTTTTTTCTATTTTTTAAAGCTTATATGTTGTATAAATTTATATGTTCAGATTATTGTTGTCAACCCGACTGTTTAATGTCACCACAATTAAATGTATAAGGTGACTGTTACGCATACATACTGTTTATCTGATTGCTATATATTTAAAATGCTTTCTTCTTTACATAGCTTCAAATGTACAGTAGTTAGGTACTTTTTGTTAGTAACTTTTTTTAAAGTAGTTTTTTAAAAGTGAAGCTTGATTTTAGTTTACTACTTTAAATTAAGATTATCTTGTAGCTTGGAAAGCTACAGTTTCAAAGTAGCTTCCCCAACACTCCAAAAACACCTGTGTGCTCTGCTCCAAGTGGTTGCAAAAAGCCAGCCAATCTAATTGGAATTTGCCATTTAAGCCAGTGCTTGTCATTTTCGTGTGCAATATGTATTAAGTGGTCAGTAAGCGGATTGTGGGCTGTCTGTGTGCTTGCCATCTGAGGCTGAGACTATCAAGATATTAGCCAAAAAACTTAATGTTGGCATACCTTCAGAACAATGCTTGAACCTTTTCCTCTCATGAGCAAAAAACCTTATGGAGACTCAGTTTTTTAAATCCCAAATATGATTGTAAATAACATTTGTGGGTAACACTTTACAATAAGGTTCCATTCGTTAAAATTAGTTAATGCATTAAGTATCATGAATAAATAATTAACAATATACTGTTTACAACATTTATTAATCTTTGTTGATGTTAGTTAATAAAAATAAAATTGTTCACTTTTAGTTAATTTTAGTTCATAGTGCATTAATTAATGTTAACAAATACAAATTTTGATTTAAAGAAATATTAGTATAAAAAGATTGTATATGTTGAAATGAACATTAACTAAGATTAATAAATGTTGTAAAAGTATTGTTCATTGTTAGTTCATTTCAACAAATATTGTTAACTAATTTCAACAAATGGAACCTTATTGTAAAGTGTTACCCATTTGGTATTTAGGCCAAATACAGGTACACCTCCACAGCCTAATTCAATGCTCACAAAAATCCTTACTAATGCAGAGGTTGACCTTTAGCTGAGTGTTTACCCAATGCTAAACATCAGTTCTAACCCTCAAAAGTGAGTGTTTGGTAAAACAGACTGCTCAGGTTAAATCAGGCCAGAAACGAGGGTGATGTACTTACTTCTGGTTCAACCTTTGAAGGCTGAAGCACAAACAACTGCAGAGCTGCTCATAAAAATGAAAAACAAAAGCAAAGATAAAAAGCAAAGAATTGTTCAGCATCTGAAATTCAATTTAAATTAGTCTTTTTTTTCCAGCATTGTGTGAAAATGCCATTTCATTAGTATTTAAAAAAAAAAAAAAGATCTAAAAAGAACAGATTTTGATTCACTCACCTCCATCAAGCACAGCAAGCACTGCCAGGATAAGGAAAGGAGCCGTCTTATCGACAAACTCATACATGACACTGCCAAATGGAGGGCCAACTGCATCACGCAAACACACACACATACATAAGTGCTTAGTCAAAATGTATGGCTCACCGACATTTGCAAACTCTGTGTATAAACATACAGATGTATCTTTACTTTGAAAAAAATTGGCATCGCCAATATGCTTTGAATAAACACAGGCCCTAAACAAATTCAGTATATGAAAATTGGCCTACTTAACCTGTTAAATATTTTAACCTTAATGTTTAAAATAATGTTGATTAAACATTTATTGTATCCATATTGTTTACATAATCCTGATCGCAATCTGTGAGTTTGAGTGTTTAAAATAACAGTGTAACTTCAGCTTTATTTCTAATCAAGCAACATACCGGTTAGGTCATGTGACTGTATCAAAGTTACTTAGTTATTTTTTTGGAGACTGCAAACACAGAGAAGAATTGTAAGTCCTGTGTGCTGGCTCATGGATCAGTGGATAAAACACAACTGAGAGAGTTTTGACTTGCTATCATAGATAAAATAATACACTAAACCAGCGGTCAACAATTAGCGGACCGCAGTCCTGGTCCAGACCCCAGATTGGTTCCATTCAGACCGCAAGACATCATGACAACGGTTACCCCATCTCACCGTTTCTATACTTTAGGTTAGCAGCACAACAAAATAACAGAGCTGTGTACACCGCAAGCACTCCGGGGCGAAGATAGGTTACCCCTGAACCTCCACACAGTATCTTTCCTATACTGTATATAGGCTATATATAAACGGTAGAAGATCCCCCATAGTCCCATAGTCCATTGTCTTTGGGCCACAATGTCCTCATACTTGTCCAGTTATTAAGAGACTTTTTGACTTTTGATTTATGATTTACAATTTTTTTCTTATTTTACAAAGTAGGCTACTATTGCTGCCAACTTGGAAATTTATAATAACTATTCCAAAAAAAAAATATTTTCTTACACATTTCTTACACAAATGATACGTTATTATGATACGTTGAGATGAAATTTATTATTTTCCGGACCTTTGGTGGGATGGAAATGTCGAAACCGGACCTCTTGGAAATTTTATTGAATACCCCAGCACTAAACCCATTCTGCTTGAGCAACACGGGGAGGGTGAATCACTGGTTAAGCATGACACCATTTACGGGAAGAGCCAGGTTCAGCCCCCACACTCAAGGGCATTTTCTCTGACCACTGTTCCTCTGCTTTAAACAGGGCACTTAAAGTTAACTCCTCGTCTTAAACTCCAAAGCACTTAATGCATAACCCCCTAACCTAGCTGTGTTCCAAAGTGTATCAGAATGAGGATGCTCAATATTTCCAATGTATCTCTGCAAAGTAGATACTACAGACCAAACTAGATACTTTAGATCAAACAATGCAGTTAAAACTCACCACCACAATGTTTTTTTTTGTTTTTTTCTCCCCAATTTGGAATGGCCAATTCCCAATGCACTCTAAGTCCTCGTGGTGGCGTGATGGAAGACGAATCTCAGTTGCCTCCGCACCTGTGATTGTCAACCTGCACATCTTATCACGTGGCTTGTTGAGTGTGTTACTGTGGAGACATAGCGGGTGTGGAGGCTTTACGCCATCCACCACGGCATCCACGCACAACTCACCACACGCCCCACCGAGAGCAAACCACATTATGGCGGCCATGAGGAGGTTACCCCATGTGACTCTACCCTCCCTAGCAACCGGGCCAATTTGGTTGCTTAGGAGACTTGGCTGGAGTCACTCAGCACACCCTGGGATTCGAACTCGCGAACTCCAGGGGTGGTAGTCAGTGTCTTTACTCGCTGAGCTACACAGGCCCCACCACCACAATGTTAAGAGTGTTGTGGGTGGTTGCTAGGACATTGCTAGGTGGTTACTAGGGTGTTCTGGAGGGTTGCTTACTGGCACAAATCAAAAGAGCCCACCACCAAGTCTCAGGTCCCTTCTTCAATTTGAGTCTATAGGAATTTTTTGCCCATTTTATTGTCTGCCAGGCAAATTTTTTTTTTAAGTCTGATCTCTAAGAAAAGTAATAGCACACCTTTCTTCAAGTCACACAATCTGAGGTACTGTATCATTGAAGCCAGTAGCACAAACAGTGCAGGATGAGTTAAGTACATAAGTTTAATATTTAGGTTTAGGGACTTGTTCAAATCCCTTAACCTAAGTATGATGAAACATTTCAAAACATTTCTTGTAATCCCAAAACAATACACACCCAAAACTCCCATGGCTAGTCCTCCCAGGGCAATTCCTATAGCATTTCCTCTTTCTTCATCATCTGTGTAAACGCTCGCCAGCATCCCCATACCTGCATAATGACAAACAGAAATAGTCAGTTACATAGGGCAAAGCTCAGAGATCAGCCACAGAGGGCAAAATATCCCGTAACTTTCTTAAAAAAAGGATACAGACTTAAATCCTAGCAATAAATAAAAAGTCAATACATCAAGATCAGCACAATGAAAGCACTGATCAGGAGTTCCAAGAGTCACTTTTGTGTACAGCCTTGGCCCTACATGTCTTTGAAAGGGATCGGGGCCTATTTTGCACATGCACCTGAACCTCATTAACATGCACAGTGGCTTTGTGCATGCTGAGTTCAGAGGATAAAGTCAAATGCATTTTAGATCACTCAGGTTTACAAATTGTGCATTTAATAAAGGCATTTCAAACAGAGCTATAAAGCATTACATCACAGCTTTTGAAAGCATTTTGTTGAGTTGTAATGTTGCACATTGCACAAGGTTTATTACCTGCCACAGAAGAACAGGACGAGCCAACACCCTGTAGAGATCTGGCCAAAAACAGCAACGTATAGCTCGATGAAA
This sequence comes from Myxocyprinus asiaticus, assembly GCF_019703515.2. Taxonomy (NCBI): domain Eukaryota; kingdom Metazoa; phylum Chordata; class Actinopteri; order Cypriniformes; family Catostomidae; genus Myxocyprinus; species Myxocyprinus asiaticus. Next base: position 32,020,156 of record NC_059360.1, read on the forward strand.
ATGCAAACACTTCACACGAAGAGTAAAACACAGACAGGAGAAAGAGGAAAAGCAGATGCATTTATCACAGGAATATGGCACACCAGATGTGTAACTATAGTAATCATTTTATAAAATCATTGCACAAAAGTCAATAACATTGGCACATTATGACTGCTTCTTCAACCTTTCCATACTATGAAAAGTTACCTTAAGGTGCTATTTCAACTTGATCTGACCCTGAGAAATAACTTTTGTTGGTGCGTAACTAATGTATTCACGTTGATTTAGTCATATTAAAGGGACATTTCTCCCAAAAATGAAAATCCTGTCATTATTTACTCACACTCATGTTTTCCCGAACCAATTTGGCTTTCTTTCTTTCTTCTTACATGGACCACAAAAGAAGATGTTAGGTAAAATGTTTGCCTCTGTTACCGTTCACTTTCAATGCATTGAAAAAGGATGCAGTGAAAGTAAATGGTGACTGAAACTAACATTCAGCCAAACATTTCTGTTCCGCATAAATACATAAAAAATCAAATGGCTTTGGAACAATATTAGGGTGAGTAAATTATGACAGAATTTTCATTTTTGTATGGACAATGACTTTAAGTAATATTTTGACTTGATGTTACAATGTTATGAAGCACATTTTTAGGTTACCTGACATTTTGTTTTTATAGAGCCTAAAAACACTTAAGTGAACAATGTTAAGCAAACATTAGAAATTATATGTGATGTACTCACTGATGGTAGAAGCAAACATGATGCAGAAACCAGCAAACATTGGGATCTGATAGCCTATTCTGCAATTACAGAAAATAATCTACTCAGACATGTCTCTTCTCATATGAAATCTAAAACTTTGACACCAACATTTTTTGAAGAAGTGAGGAAGTTCATAAGATGTTGTTGAATATTACAGTAATGGCATGTCTTACAAACAGATACAGTATTATTTCACTGTGACAATTACAATACCATATTAATAAGGCAGAGGCTATTTGCATTAAGTGAAAACAGCAACAAAAAACATCTTCTAGATGCTATTTGCACCTCTAATTAAATACTAACATAGAGTATAGGGGCAACACTGCAGTGTGTTTATTGTGTTTATTTAGAGTCCCACAGACACCCTAAACCAACCCCTACCCCTAAACCTAAACCTAACCTTCCCTTACAAAAATTTTACATAGTTTTACTACATGGTATCACCCTGGTAATTTGAAGTAAAATCATAGTAACCACACAATTAAACATCGTTACTATATTAACACCCTGGTTAATTGCATTAAAACTATGGCTTCCACAAAAACATGCTTACTATAATATTACTATAGTAAAACCGTGGTTCATTTTAACCGGATCAAACCTTTTTCTCAACTCCCTGACCTTTACCGTGACCAAATCACTGTGAGGAAATCAACCTTTACATTAATTGTATTTATTATTATAAGTAGTAGGCCTATTAAAGGAAATATGAAGGGTTGAGACAGAAAACATGATGCAAAAAAGTGGGACAAAAGGTGGAATCGAACCCGGGTCGTCTGCACGAAACAAGAACATATACACCGTCACAGAGGTGCAGTTTTTCCAGCAGACAATTGGAGTGCAAATAGCTGCACTGTGTGGAAGGTGCTATTTACACCTAGTGCACACAGTCACTCCGTATTAAGAATATGTTGGTATGTTTTGTTTTTTGCTTGAGCTACACATGCTGTGATCTAAACACTTCATATCAATGTCAAGAAAAATACTGTCAAACATGCGGAGCTTCAAGTGAGGATAATATGCTGTGTTGCATATTTCAGTAAAATACAATATTAATAACATAATAATTGCTGTTTTTTTGTTTTTTGTTTAAGCATGCAGTGATCCAGTTGATGAAACACTTAATCCTAATGTCAAGATAAATGTGACAAATACATTAACACAAATTGCTGCAAAATATTGCTGACTGATTCTAGCATGATGCCAGGTGTTGCCAAAGCTCAACTGGCTCTGTTCAGTGTAGTGGTGTTGAATCACACTGGACTGGCCAAAGCAGAACATGTCAGCAGTCTTGGTGGGAGAGTGAGCTGCACATGCATGAGTGATCACACTACTGCTGATCGCTTTCAACAGACAAAGAAAGGAGAATTGCAGTGCAATATTCACCTTACTTACAGTCCATTTACACTCTCTACAAACACACAAAGTCCTGCCATGTGCTGCGATTGAGCCAATGTCATGCTCCTTTTGAGAGAATTGCTACAGTATATTCAGAGCTGAAAGTGTGTTGGTTCTTATTAGTTAACATAATATGACCAAGGAATCCTTCTTTTCGGTCAGTAATAATGTGAAAAGTTGACAAATAAGGTTGTTCGAGGTGATAACAATCATAAAATAATTAAAAAATCTAGTTTAAAACATACGTCAAGTTCGTAGAAATGTAATCTTTATGTCCAATTTGGTTTCAGAAATGTTTCAAAATGTCATGTGGTGTAACCATCAAGTTAAATGTATTAAAGTACTTTCCTTGCACCTTGAATGATTAGAGTGTACACAACTTAATCATTAATTCAAAAGGTCTTCATGCACATTTTTCAAGGTGAAACATATATTTTTAAAAGCTTTCTCAGATTACACCACGTGACCTGAACAAAAGGGTCTTTTTCACAAAAATGTCAAAATATTGGATATTTGTTTAAATTTCACACATACAGGCATGACGGTCTAAATGGGTCCTCTGTTTTATTGTTGACATAAACAACAAAATGGCAACCTGCATGTTGGTTACACAACATTAGTTTTTCCAAATATTAAACATATTTTAAAACACAGTTGTTTGACAGCTTATTTTTAGAAGAAATATTAATAAAAGAATATTCTGCACAACTCATGCCAACATTTCCTTTTTTTTTTTCTTTAAGAATTTCAGCTGTTAATGAGACATATACATTTTTTTTACTGTCTATAGACAGTTACATCACATGCCATTTTTGACTTTGAACCCCAGAGAAAATATCAAAATGACTTTGAACTCAGAAATTGAAAACAGTTCATCATCGAAGAGGTGCATTCAAGTACTGTTAACTGTTTTGTGTAAATTGCACTTTTTATGTATTTTTGAATCATTTAACAGACAAAAAAAAATAGCGTCATGTCATTGACCCAATAATGACTTTGCAACTAGCTGGGGGCATTTGCATTACTTAGTGTGTTTTTAATCTTTATTTTTCCTATGCTACATTTTGATTATTTATTTATTTTTACATGTGTTAATATTTTGATCTTATATTTTAATGGCTTTTAAATGTGTGGAGAAAGTATCTACAAACTAACTGTACACTGTAAAAAGCAGCCTGGTCTCACATACATTAAGTGACCATGGCCACATTATTTGCCAAATGAAATGATGTGCCTATTCACACGTTTGGGTTAGGGTTAGGAGTTTAGCAGTTTCCCAGTGAAATGTCCAGCAGGGGGCACCAAAAGCAAGTGAAAGGGTGCCGTAATCAGACAAGGTTTTTAAGGTGAATATTAGATGATGATTTTAATGAGTAAAACATATCTCCCTGACCTAAAACTTTAACCTAAACCTAACCAATAGTGATCTAAAATCAAATAAGAGGTAGACACAAAACAGACATCCTTAACCTAAACCAACACCTAAACCCAACCGATAGTGTCAAAAAAAACAAATGAAAAATGAAAAGCACATTTTCTGAAGCAACCATGTCATCTCGTGTCGCTTCTATGACACTATTCTCTCCCATGTCAGCTTGCGTGCTTGATTGGTCTCGAATCGTGTACTTCAGTGTCTAAAGTCCAACTGTCTATGAGGTGAGCTACCACGGAAGCTAATAAGTGTGTAAATGTAGGTGTGTCTGTAATACAAGCATTAAAATACATCGTTTTTCAAATGATGCATTAGAGTAAATATCGATATCATAACATAGCAGGGTGTGAGTAATAGAGCGAAAAATAAGTGTTTATAAAGTCATAATCAGCCGTTATACTCATGATTTGCATGAAAGTGAATAAAACGCACAGTTGTTGTAGCGCCTCTAGTGTTAATTTCACCAGGAAACTGCATCGAAATGTAGAATTCGGCATGTAAAAGTCAGTTTGCAAAAATGTAGTTATACTGTAGGAACGTTCATTCTATAAGACTATAGTAGGTTGGTAAAAATTGGTAACCTGCAATTGTTACTTTAAGGTGCTATTTCTGCTTCATCTTATCCTACGAATTTCAAGAATTACAAAGCGACATAATGGACTATTGCAATGAGTGCATAACGATTCATCAGTGTCCTCAACTCACTTTTGATGCACCACTAAATTTATCCTTTGGGAACTATGAAAGAGAGCAAGACAGGGTAAGAGGGCCAAAGTAGGGGGAAAGACTGTGTGTATAACATGTCTTGACTCTGAAAGGCACCAGTCTATAAAGTGTGTTCAGCCATCAAGGCCAATTGCTAACTTCATACATAAAAATATTTGACCTGGGTGTTAAAGTTAGGGATAGACTTAAAGAAAACTGTTTCAGAAGTATGAGGATGACATTTGTCTTAACCCACCTGTTGGTGAGGGGTCCTATGAAGGGGTTAGTGATGAGCTGTACTGTTGCTTTTGAGGCAAACAACAGACCCACTTTCACATTCTCATTTAGAAGCTGCTTGTCTGCTTTGGGGCAATCAGAATGGTTTTGAGGGGGGGTTGCAGAAGGAGGGGCCGGGGTCAGTGAGCCAGCCATGCTCATCTGGGGACTGAGGCCGGTCAGACATGTAGAGTTATCATACAAAGACACAATGCTCTGAAAGGTGCCGGATGGGGAAAGAGAGGAGATGGAATGATTCTGGGCTGCCTGGGATGCCTCGTCGTCCACTGAGTACAGGTAGCTGGGAATAATAGGCACTTTCATAGAGAGGAGAGAGAGAGTTAGTATGTGAAGTTATAAAAACCATAAGATGTATGTTCGTTTATACACGGTTTCAATTATACTTAATCTTTGCACTAACACACAAACATGAGGTAAAGTAGCTAATCAAACTTAAAAACCGTCAGCTAAAAACAATCTGTAACAAGTCCAATCCCAATTGGAACAATGTGACTAAAAAAGAAATACAGATATTTATCTAGCTGTTTAAGACACCATGTGACCTTTTCAAGTGAAAATTTGGGGCTTTTAGATGTGTTTGACATTAGTGTATGTACTGTAATTAACCCACGGGGACACAGTGTGAGATCAGCACTTGTACCAAACAGCGAGAGGTCCAGTTTTCGTCTAATGCCATCTGTATCCACACACGCCGTGTGTTTTTCCAGCGTAATTGCTTTGCCCGTTTCTTGGCTCGCGGACGTGAGAACAAACACAAAGCTAAAAGCTGTGGTTTAGCACGCGCATTAGTGTCACATTGAATGACAGTGCGCGCGGACGCAGCACTGGCAGCGCTCGAGGACATGATGCCTTAATTCAGATAAACTGCAGCTACTGGAGCAGCCGACAATTGAAAGCTTACACGGAGATTAAAACAATCTTGTAAGAGCGTATTTTAAAACACTTTCACCTCAATAAACACATTTTTTCTTGAGAATAAAGGTTTTTTTACACTCGAAAGGGAAACCAAAACTTTTGTTTTAAATAGTAGGCTACTGAACAGCTATTTTAAAAAAATATTTAAAAATAAAGAATTCATAAAATAATTTATACAAATATAACTCTATTAATAGCTATAGCTATTTTCTGATGACCTGAAAGAGACACAAATCCAGAAAGAACCATTCTTTCCTATGTCAATTTAATGTATTTTAAAAGACCCACCCTATTTTAAGCAAGAATAACGTAAAGTTTTAATGCTTAAATTATACCGCAATTAAATGATTAATTTCTGAGCATTAGCAGTTGGTTTCTTTCTCCTCTCCCCCAGCACACAGAACACATTTGGCATTTGTTTCCTGTTTTTTTTTTTTTTTTTGGAAACCAATTCCTTACATTCTAGGAACGTTCTTTTTAGGTTCTATTTTTTGTATCTATAAACGTTCCCAGAACACTGCAGGGAGGTTTTAGTGTGACAACCTAAAAAGAACCTATACAATGGTTATTTTAAGGTTTTATTTTGTAACCATAAACTAATGTTCCCAGAACGTTCCAGGGAAAATTTTGTGTGACAATCTAAAAATAACATATACAGAACATTCTCTAATGGTTATTTTAAGGTTTTATTTTGTAACCATAAACTAATGTTCCCAGAACGTTCCAGGGAAAATTTTGTGTGACAATCTAAAAATAACATATACAGAACATTCTCTAATGGTTATTTTAAGGTTTTATTTTGTAACCATAAACTAATGTTCCCAGAACGTTCCAGGGAAAATTTTGTGTGACAATCTAAAAATAACATATACAGAACATTCTCTAATGGTTATTTTAAGGTTTTATTTTAATAACCATAAACTAATGTTCCCAGAACACTGCAGGGAGGTTTTTGTGTGACAATCTAAAAATAACCTATACAGAACGTTCTTTAATGGTTACTTTAAGGTTTTATTTTGTAACCATAAACTAATGTTCCCAGAATGTTCCAGGGAAGATTTTGTGTGACAACCTAAAAAGAAGTTATACAGAACATTCTCTAATGGTTATTTTAAGGTTTTTATTTTTATAACCATAAACTAACCATCCCAGAACCCTGCAGGGAGGTTTATGTGTGACATCCTAAAAAGAACATATACAGAATGTTCTCTAATGGTTATTTTAAGGTTTTATTTTTATAACCATAAACTTACATTCCCAGAACATTGCAGGGAGGTTTTTGTGTGACATCCTAAAAAGAACATATACAGAACGTTCTCTAATGGTTATTTTAAAGTTTTATTTTTGTAACCATAAACTAACATTCCCAGAACGTTGCAGGGAGATTTTTGTATGACAACCTAAAAAGAACCTATACAGAAAGTTCTCTAATGGTTATTTTAAGGTTTTATTTTTGTAACCATAAACTAACGTTACCAGAACGTTCTGAGAACCGAAAATTGTTAGCTGGAGGTCTGCAATTTAGAAGAAGAAGAAAAAAGATATCAAGTTATTTACATTGGTATACTCTAGTTAAAAAGACGTTTGAATGTTTGAATGTTTCATATCAATTTCAGCATTACACAGAAAGTCGATTAAATTGCATGATCCATGAATATTACGAATATTTATGAATATTTTTGTTTTGTTTTGTTACAAAAGGCTGAATATTGATAGCATATGCTGTCATAAAAAAAATCATCATATTTCGTATAAGCAGTGTTTATATAAAGAGGTTGATATGAGGGATGTGTAGCCAACTCAGCATCATATGTGCATGCACATGTAACAGGTGAGCAACAGCAGCACTTACCGACCACTGTCAAAAGCATGTTGTCCAAGAGCAAAGCTATAAAAACGATCAACAGAATGAGCCTCCGAGACTGTCTTTCTTCTCTTAGCCACGTCAATAAACTAAAATCTCTTAGGGCGTCAAATAGTCCCATTGTAAAAAAAAAAAAAAAAAAAAAAAAAAAAAAAAGAAAAAATCCAGTTAGTTGCAAGGGAGCGAGCGAAACAGGTCCTGCAGCAGAGCAAGAAAATGTCAAAGAACACTGTTAAAACATAGCAAAATGTGTTTAACAATATGTTCAACTTTCAAGTGAAAAAATAAAATAAAATAAAGCCTATATAAGACATGCACTGAAACTCAAAATAATAGACGACAAACAGTTTTTACTTTTTCTCTTTTCTAAATATTCAAAATATTTTAGACGAATAATATATCAATTTGGGCTTTAATTATTACCTTATAAGCACATTTGCAATGAGCTTTGCTGTCAGTTCTCTGGTGAAAGGCACGCTGGATGAGGAGCGTTTTAGTTGCTTCACTGCTGTTTGACGTCACGCTGTTTCACACATGAGCACAGAGAACTGGTGTGCGCGCGGTCAGACAAAAATGAGAAAAACAAGAGGACTTCATTTGCTACTCTATTTTTATTTCTTACTATTCTCAATAACCACTGCCATATTTATCAGCAGATATTTGCTTATTGAGTCTATCATTGTGTATATATATAGCCTACAGCTACATTTGTATGTTCTTGGAATATGAGACACTGGGGTTAAGACCCCTTTCCGTACTTTAAGCAATTTAAAGTTCCTTTCTAAACGTGTGCTTTAAGTGATGCCGTCTCAGTCAACTTAACTGCAACAATTTGAAGCTCAGTTGTTCATTTGGCAAATGCACACAACTTTTTAGGCTGAAAAAACTTTTAAAACAACACTTTTAACCGGAAACGTTTGTGATTTAAATTTCATATAAACGCATGTTTGGCTTTCAGTGGAACTGCCTCGTTAGTTTTTTAGCGCATCTTACCAAACGGACCACATCAACAGCTTTTCCACCTTCTACATAGTTTTATAATGGTGCCATCTTGTGGCCCCAATGCCAAGCGAACATTCTTTAAATATCTGCACCCTGTATGTGTGTATATGTGTGTGTGTGTGTGTGTGTGTGTGTGTGTGTGTGTGTGTGTGTGTGTGTGTGTGTGTGTGTGTATACTACCGTTCAAAAGTTTAGGGTCACTTACTCATTCTTTATTTTATTTATTTTATTTTTCTCACATTTTAGAATAATAGTAAAGTCACCCTGGGATGCTTTTTAAACAGTATTGAAGGAGTTCCCATCTATGTTGGGCACTTATTGGCTGCTTTTCTTTATTATTCGGTCCAAGTCATCCATTTCAAAAAAAATGTTTTTGTTTTTTAAAATACAATTTTAGTTTTGTAATTAAATAAATTAATATGGTGGCACAATTATATTTTTGTCTACAAAACTAATTTCAAACATTTAAGCATACGCCTTCAGATCAAAAGATTTTTAAGATCATGAGAAACTTTTCAGGCAAATGACCCCAAACTTTTGACCGGTAGAGTGTGTGTGTGTGTGTGTGTGTGTGTGTGTGTGTGTGTGTGTGTGTGTATATATATATATATATATATACACACATAACTTTAAAGGTGCACTCAGTAACTTTTGTCTTTGTCATCTTGGACTTACACTGACACCTAGCGGCTTGGATGCAGATTCATTTAAAATCAATAGTTTTCAGTTTCAGATGCCATTGTAGAAATGTAGCATTCACAGTCAGCCATGATTACTTTATTAAATGAGTGAAAGTATCAAATAACAGGATAGTTACTGAGATTAAATGAGTAGTATTCGGCTGGTCATGTGATTCTAACATGGCAGCCCCCATGTGCAGACCCTCTCCATGTAGAATAAAACAGCTTTTTATAAGGATACTGATATGACTGGAGTCTTCATTTTAATGTGAGTGGTCATGATTTCCTACATATATTGTAAAATTACAATTCATGTCTTTAGGAGTTAAACTTTTTAATGAGGAAAAAATTATTGAGTGCACTTCTAAATGGAAAATACATTATAGCATTATCAGAATCAGAATTAGCTTTATTGCCAAGTATGCTTGCACATACAAGGAATTTGTCTTGGTGACAGAAGCTTCCAGTGCACAAACAATACAACAAGACAGATGATAATAAACAGTAAAAACAGAAAAATAACAGTGAATAACTAAAAGGCAACAGTTCAAAAAGGTGGTGGGCTGGGTGAGTGGGGTCCAGAGTGATTTTTACAGACCTATAAACCAATAAACCTCTCAGCAGTCCGAACTGTCCTTTGTAGTCTTCTGATGTCCGATTTCATAGCTGCACCAAACCAGACAGTTACTGAAGTACAGAGGACAGACTCAACGACTGCTGAGTAGAACTGTATCAGCAGCGCCTGTGGCAGGTTGAACTTCCTCAGCTGGCGAAGGAAGTACAACCTCTGCTGGGCCTTTTTCACAATGGAGTCAATGTGTGTCTCCCACTTCAGGTCCTGTGAGATGGTAGTGCCCAGGAACTATATTATACAGGATACAATCAAAATAGGTACAAGTACAAATAGACAAGTTTACATGATTTTTTTTTTTTAAATGCAATGAAAATTGGAATACACAATTTACCTTGTAGGCAATAACCTTGCATAAACATGAATAACTGTCATGAATAAACTGACTTGCTAAGTGACTTGCTAAATGAACGTAATGGTCTCATGCACTTTTCCTAATGATACAGGCACTGAAGTGAAAGTCACAAAGCACAGAGGCAGGTCTCATCTTTGCATTTGGCTCAAAAAGTTATGCATACCTAATTATGAGCCTATTTCTCCGATATATGTGTACCACAGGTGTGTACTTCTGCAGGATTGTGGGCCATCGCCCTTCAACTACCAACTTGTTCCAAGAGCTTAATGTTCCATTAGCAAAGCCCAAACCGCAAAAGCTTCTTCTGCCATCACTTACTCTCTAGGTCTTTGTGCATTACCTTTCCCATGCTAAGACAATTTATGCACCTCCTATAACAGCTAACAATTTTTGATTGGCCGAGTTTGAATACTCAAAATGGCCATGCCAATGATAATGAACAAAAAGGTTACCATGAAGTACATAGGGTGCTTAGGCACAATGTCACCAAAGCCAATGGTGGTCGAGGTGATGAAGGTAAAATAAAAGGCATCAAAGTGTTTCATCTCTTTCTCCCACTGTCTCAGAATTTGACTGCAGATTACCATGTACCCAAATACTACCAGTAGAATTACCAGCAGGGGGACCATAAATTGGTCCATCTCCTGTCCAGTGCCGATGAATAACTTGCCAGTCTGTTGAGGTACACGGTCAAGCTCTGGACAGGAGCTGGATTTTGTCAGAGAACTCTTGAAAAGTTCACTTAGAAGTTTGAAGTCCTCTTTAACAATAATCTGGTCAAAGGTCTCTTTGTTATTACGAAGCTGTAAGGACTTGCGTCTGAAGGAAGACTGGGTTCTTATCACTTGCTGAATGTCCAGTGACACTTGCACCACCACATCCTGGCTGAAAGTATAGATACCATCAGCAGAAGCAGCTTGCATTTGGTGGGGACGTAATGCCTTGCCATACCTTTGAAGTCTCCTCGAGCAATTAAGCACCAGTTGCTTAAAGAACAAGCTCAGACGAGCACATGCTTTAGACAGGAGAACAGCTAACATATCGCCTACATCGGAGATGACCAGCAACATTAATGGGATGCCCACCATTGCATACAAGATACAAGCCACCTTCCCCTCAGTGGTCACCGGGTACATTTGACCATAACCTGTTTTATAAGGAAATGGAAAGAGCAGTGTTAACAATCCTCAAAATCGTCTTGATCATAAAATCACATTGTAAAGAAAGCATTAGAACACTCACCCGTCAAAGTTTAAAGGAATATTTCAAGTTTAATACAAGTTAAGTTCAATCAACAGCATTTATGGCATAATATATTGTAGATTACCACAAACAATCATCCTTCCTCTTTGTTAAAAGCAAAAAAAGCAAAAATCCAGGTTACAGTAAGGCACTTACAATGGAAGTGAATGGAGCCAATTTTTGGAGGGTTTAAAGGCAGAAATGTGAAGCATATAATTTTATAAAAGCCCTTACATGAATTCCTCTGTTAAAACTTGTGTATTACTGAGCTGTAAAGTTTTTACAACCACTTAAGGGTTTTAGGGTTTACACCGTTACGTCATCATGGCAACGAAGTTGTAGAAAAGGTTAGAGAAAATGTTAGTAAGCGATTTTATCACACTAAAATCATGTTAACATGCATTTTGTTTACGTCTTGTGGCTATACGTTTGAAACAGTGAGTATTTTAACATTTACCGATTGTTCCATTAAGTGCCTCACTGGAACCCAGATTTTTCTCAGTGCATCAGTAAGACAACACTGGACATATGCTACAAAATGGCAATCTTGTCCAAATCAGAAACTTATACTTCAAAGAGCTTATAAGTAATTTAAAGTACTTGGCAGTTCTTGAGAATGTTTATTGCATGCGGAATGCATTTGATCACACCAGGCAAGTGTGTTTACTATTTCACTAATATGTTTATTAGAGGCAGACCGATATATTGGTTTAACAGATTAATCTGTGCCGATAGTTTCTTTTTAGAACTATCGGTTATCTGCAAAAATCTATGCCGATAGTTGCCAGCAGTTTTTTATTCCTCATGTTCCTCTGATAATTACGTTTTTTTTAAATTGAAGCAAGGGCATGCAAAGAAAAAAATTGTATATTGTATATATATTTTGAATAATAATTATAATATATAGGCTATAAAAATCTTAATTTGGTAAATATTAAAAATAGAACATTGTAACTCTGAGCATAGTCTCCGTTATTTCAAAATAAGAGTGCCCATTGAGTTTAGGCTTTTTTAGTGTTAAAAGTCCCACATTATGCACCCAATCTTCTTTTTTTTCTGATTATTATTGGGATTTTGGTATAAAAATAAACTTCATCTGGGATTTTATGAATTTTTTACTCTGGCCTCTACATCTGCACTGACTAAGAAAATGTTGTAACATTTTATGAATCGAATCTAAAAACTAGCGGCCAATTAATCGGTTATCTGACTTTTCCAACACTTTAGTTATTGGCAAACTCCATTATCAGTCGACCTCTAATGTGTATAACACGTAATCAGAGACTATTTAGCCAGAGACGGAGCACTTTTTAAATTAATGGAAGAAAGTGGAACAGCCAATATGGCAGATGTAGAAACAGAAGTCCCGCCTTACAGGTAAAAGAGCCAATAACCTTTCAAATACAGACATCGTCTAATCGCTCATGCGCACTAGCTGAACCTGCTGGGAAAATATCATTTTTATGCGTGATCTGATGTAAAGATGCACAATTTATAATAGCACTGTTGTCAAGTTTTACTGCTGATTTGAAATATGTCCTTTGATTGTAATCTTGACCAACTGTTTTACAGATTTCGGTCTTTACCCATTCAAGGAGATACTTTCATGCAGCTTGTATCCATATAAATTGCTGCCCGGGAGCGTTCCCAAGATGGCTGCCTAAGTCAACTAACTTGGCTGCATCTGAAAACTAAGGCAGGTGACTTGCTGCCTTATCAGTTAATGGCTTAATCGACAGCGTTTTTTAATGAATGGAAACTAGTCTCAGAACAGCTTGAAATGCACCTTATTTTCATCCTACTTCTGTATACAGCCTCCGAAGGCAGCATTTTCCAGTTTTCAGATGCAGCCATTGCCTTAAAAAGGACTTTTACTTTTCAGTCCAAAGGAATTATTTACAATTCACCAGAATAAAGAGGTCATTTCTGGAATCGCGTGGCACCATGCGAGGGTCAGACGTGAATGGCGAGCTCTGTGCACAGCTGTTTTTAATACGTTTTGTGTCATAAACCGGTGAAATATTATACACCCTGTTCCATAACTGTTCTATGAAGACAATATGTCAAAGAATTCAAAATCCTCAGGCTCTGGAGACATTAAAAGACACTTACATGCTCAAGCTGACACCCCTGACAGGGCCATGGACTGGGGACACGGTTTTGTGATGGTGCGGTGAAAGAGATTCAGCATCAACTGTCGAGCATGTCGGTGATGCTGGTGAAGGTCGTTGCTGACTTGGAGGATCTTGCTGTAATACGTCAATCGATCACTTCCATGGAGACTAAATTCTCCGAGTTGGTTACAATAGTTGTGGATGTTGAGAAATGGATCGATTATCTGGAGTCATCGGAGAGGGAATTAGCTGCTAATCTGCTAGCGACCAAGGTGGACTTGGAACGCATTTGGGAAAAGTTGGAAGACTTAGAGAATTGTAACCGGTGAAACAAAGAGGTCATTTCTGAAGGCTCTTTGTAAAGCATAAGAAAAGAAGCAATTCCATAGAAGGAGGTCAGAAATAATTAGATTGTTTGTCCTCTTAAATACAATTTTGTGATGGCCAAATAAGAGGGCTAATACTCATATATTCATATTCATTATATAAGACAGTAAATTAAATCTGGAAAAAAATAATGGTACTTGCAGAAGTGTGTAACTAGTATACCAATATACTATGCTAATATCCTACTCTTCTTATCCCAGTTTAATATGCTGACACAACCATCCATCTTTTTCTGGAACACAGAAGTATTCCAGGATTCATAATGGAAGCCTGATGTGTCCATTTTCCGGTCTCCAGTGTTTTCACTCGAATCAGTGTATGTTCAGATAATGTGATGTTTAGTGTATTAAATTTGTAAAAAATGGCCAAATAAAAAAACTTGTGGCTCCATAGTGCTGATACTTTACAGAGTCACAATAACCATCTTTTGACAGTGCCTCTCCCTTCAAAGTTTAAGGAGTTTAAGGTATAGATGAAGTGAAGTGATGACCGGAGGTTAGTTACATTGAAATCATTAACTACTTGGAGTTGTTATGACAGCCAACAACTGTACAAGTTGAGCCTGAACTCATTTTTACTCCAACTAACACTTGTAATGGTTGTATTTCTCTGTCTGAATCTCTCGTTTTAGTAGTTTTTACATTGATTTTTATAGAGACCAGAACCAGAAAACAGTCCAGCAGGAATTAGAATCAACATGGCGCCTCCCAGTGGTTTCTTAAAACATCAGAACTTAGGTGTCAGAGTTGTTAATGAATAAAGGGAGATACAGAGGGAAAGAGTTCATACGAACTTATTAGCCTCCTTTATACCTCTTTTATTCAGCTGACACTTAAGAACAAAAACCATTAAGTTATAAGCTGCTGAGAGACCAACCTACATCCTTCCTTTGTAACATAATGGACATCCACAGTGAATTTCAAATGGACTACTGAGTGTCACACTTTTGCAATCGGCTAAACTTATTTACAGCATCATGCTTTTTTCTCTTTGAGATTTTCTGTAAGATGAAAGATGAACATATTTTCCCACATCTTCCACAGAGAATGTAAAACAGTAAAATGTTTCATTGAATTTGGATAAAAGATCTGCTGATTCTGGTTTAATGTAAAGTATATATTCTGATATGACAGCTGTGATAAGCAATATTGCAATATTGGATGTACACAGAATTCTTAATAACCTTCCTCAAACCAGGCATACTACACATTTACTTCACAGGCTTTAATGTTGTGAACAGACTGGAAATGGATTGATCTCATCAGTACACGCCTCTATAAAGTCCTTTTAATGCAGATGTGGCTTCCTGCCATTAAAAGTTTATGACTTCATGGTCTAAATGGAAATGGGTTCGCTGGTCTAGTTTAGTGTGTAACTCAGTTGGTGTGTAATGCCGGAAGCAGCTCTGCCTCCTCATTGCTGGCACAATGTCTGTATCTTGCTGAAAATTAATTGAAAAGTGAAGTTCACCATGTCTGATTGGTGCTTTCTCAGCTATGGTCACAAGATTTTTTCACCTGTGCCTCATGTCTGGTGACACAGAATCTCAGCTATTTGATATTTAACTATTACGATTGATATGGTCCAGTAATTTTAACACAATAACTAACAAGACAGTTGTGTTACTTTTTTATATCTGTGAGTTTTTGCCTTTTTAACAGTGAACTATTATAATTTTATCGCCTTTTAAGAGGAAAGCATAGAGAGACCGGAAATTGGGCAAGAGAGAAAGAGGGCCATAAATAATCACTTGATTGTGAACACACTGTTAATCCCATGCAGGCCTTGCCCATTTTATGAACACCACATACTGAAATAGATGTATTTTTGTTCTTTGAGCCTTCATCATGAAGGGGTGTTGTCCAATTAATGCCATTTTTTAATGGGTAGAGAATTAAACTTTAATGAAAGGAATAAGGGGTGAACACACATTCTCATATTGAACCTTATCCTTTATCCACACCCTTATGCATAAACTTAAAGGGATAGTTGACCAAAAATTAAAATTATCTCATCATTTACTCACCCTCATGCCATCCCAGATCAATATTTAAGTCCTTTTTTACTATAAATCTCCACTTTCACTTTCACATTCTTTTTCATTTTTGGCGATTTGCATTCTTTGTGCATATCGCCACCTACTGAGCAGGGAGGAGAATTTATAGTAAAAAATGACTTTGTTAAGTTTGCGCATTTTAAAAATCTTTGTTTGTATTCAGGAGAAGAAAGAAAGTCAAATATAGTTGGGATGGCATGAGGGTGAGATTTTTGGGCGAACTATTCCTTTAACAGTTGTTGTAACCAATATAGGTGTTGATTTTTTTTTCAACTTTACCCCTTTAAATAGGCCGAAGTCCCCCACTGTGTATTGTGTGCTATGAAAATGTATCTTAAATTAATTTAAGAATTGATGTACATGAATTTCTCAAGTGAATAACTAAAGAAAACTACATTCATTATATTAGGTTAATAACGTTAATAAATATGAAAGAATGAATCAAAATGGATGCTTTTCCATCCATTCCAGCTTTATTAAATTAAACAATTACAACCTTTTCCATGTTCTGTTGTTAATCTGTGTATAACTCACTTCTGTTCACAAAAGAACACCTTTATCTTCTCTAATGGTGACACCTGTTTCTGTCTTTTTATAGTTTGACAGGTAACTGTGGACAATAGTGCTGTTGTATGTGTGCTGAGAACAGATTATGACCAAAGGTCAGAACTTCTCATGTGAATAACAAACTCAGTGGTAGGCTTACTGTACATTAAATGAACTATACATAGACTTTAAACATAGGTTTATGTTTAAACACAAGAAAACCTTGTCAAACTTCTGAAAGTTTTGTTTCTAGAAAATGAATAGTAATAATATATAATTAGTATTACATACCCACTGTAGTGAACACGGTACAGCAGAAGAAAAGTGATCCATAGAAGGTCCAAATCTGGTTATGTTCTTTTTTTAGTATTGAATGTTTTCAAAATCGTTTCTATTTTATTCAAAAAGTCTTTCTGCATCGATGGCCCTAAATTAAAAGACAGAAATGAAGAACTTACCACGTAAGCTTGATCACATGACATGTTTTAAAGGTAGGGAAATATTCTCTGAAAGTGCTGAATAAAATTCCCGTTAGTTTCTTTCCACATATTTTCGTATAGTTTGCACTTTTTTTTTAAACACCCCCAAAACCGAAATCTTTAAAATCCTGTTCAAAAAGATGAATTCACAATTAAAAAATATTAAGGGAGAGAGAGAGAGAAAAAAAAAAAAAAAAAGCCAAAGCTCTTTTACCAGTGCTATTCTGCACTGTCTTCACCACTTCGCGCACAGCCGCACGGAATTCCATCGACTCGTTGAAAGGATTCTTCTTTTTCTCAATCTGTTGAAACATAAGCGCTCCCAACATTGTGTAAACAATGAGTGAGAAAATTAGGCAAACATGAGGAAACAAACGCCACATCCATCTCGAGCATCTCCCTTTAGGGGTTGCCTTTCGTCCCTCTTCAACAGTCACGGACATCTATCTCAGTGTGAGACACGGGAATGGATGAAGAGATGAATAATTCTTCTCATGGCAGTGAGATTAGAAGCCGTATGGACTGCCACCCTGCTGCACCGAGAAATCTTAAATGACCCTTAAAAGATGACCTCAGTGTGTGCCTGCAAACATGTCTCGGTAAACTCGTGTAGCCTAATATTTCAACACAACTGCGATAAAAGACTTGACAATAGAGAAGCAACAAGCAGTAGATCTCAAACAGACAGTGGTGTTGCTTTGAGAGTGAGAGGTGTGAATTTGTAGAAGCCTGAATTCGCCAGAGCTGCCTCTGAGCCCCAGTGGGCATTTGCAATGATGCGTTAGGGTCTGTACACACCGAAAGCGTTTTTTTTTTTTTTTTTTTTTTTATCCGTCCGCACTGTTTTTTATTTATTTGATTGGTTTTCTATGTAAATACGCGCTAGACAGACGTCTATGACTAGGGTGACCATACGTCCTCTTTTTCGGACGCTAAATTTGCGAAAATGTCCGGGATTCGGCTTTAGTTGCGTTATGATGTGCGTCTGGTCTAATACTTAATTGTGTATGCGCGCATATTTGCATTGCTTTAACCCCTCTTTGTAAGTCCCGCCTTCTCGCACACCAATTGGTCGATTATAAGAGGCTTGCAGCAACTATTGGCCAAATTCCTGCCTGTCAATCTCTCTGTGAACGCACGGAGAAACAACGCCTAAACGAAAGTGCAAATTTACTGAAGATTTGCGCAAAATTCCCATGCTTTCGTAACAGGTCGAGATCCGTGGAAAGCAGAATGTATGACATGTAAAGCTGGGATTTATGTGTCAGTTGCTAATAAAGGTGCAAGTGATTTAGAAGCACACATTAGCTCTGCGAAGCATTAACGGTTCAGCAAAAGGTGAAAGTTCATCAGGTAAATTAATGGACTACTTTTTGCGACCAGGTAAAATTGTTATCACATTGCTTCATTTTCCATGGACATTCAAAATAATAGTAATAGTAAATGAAGGTACACTCATGGCATCAAATATTTTATTTTTGTACATGGACATTCAAAAGAATGTTGGAAATTTGTATTTATTTATATATATTTATGTAATGCTAATAGAGTGTATTTTTCACTGTATTAAAGTTTGCATTCATAGTAACACTGTTTTGAACACTATTATTGAACGACTTTGCAGCTCAAATAATACATAACACTTGAATTAATGTAAGTGCGGTGATAAAATTCTAAGCTTCACATTTCTTACTTTAAACCCTCCAAAAGTTGGCCCCATTCACTTCCATTGTAAGTGCCTCACAACACCTCGTCCTAATCAGACGTGACGCTATAAGATTCGATCGACACGCAGACGGTCTGTCCACACACGATGCGACACCGCGATATTAATACACTTAAATTAGGATAATTGACAATAAAATGCAGAAAACAGAGGATTCACAGACGAAACAGTCTGTTTATTGTACGCAACTCATTTACACACTGAAGCTCCGTCTTGGGCATTCGCTTTCTACGGCAAACCCTGAGGGAATAAATACACAATCACACACATACACAGGGCAAAGTTCCTTTATGAATCGCATCCTTAATCAGTCTGTTACGATTTTTGTGTTCACGCGGTACTCCTGTTGTTATTTTGCTGTTCTCCACATAACAGGGAAGTTGGAATGAACCGAAACACCAGCTAGTGAGATGCTGACTTTAATATACTGTAATAAGAACAATTTTAGACCCATTTGGTGACTGTGCTGGCCAGCACGACATCGCAGAAATAGAAACCATTCCAAAAATAGAAAGCCCTGTCGCTGTTGCTTGTCGTGTGTCGTGGCTGGTTAGGACAAAATTGGATTAACATGGAAAAGATACCTTTTATCGCGTGTCGCAGCGTCGCATTGCGTCTGGTTAGGACATGGTGTAACCTCAATTTTTGCTTTTTTAAAAAAGAAAAGGACGGACGGGGGGCCTGGATAGCTCAGCGAGTATTGACGCTGACTACCACCCCTGGAGTCGCGAGTTCGAATCCAGGGCATGCTGAGTGACTCCAGCCAGGTCTCCTAAGCAACCAAATTGGCCTTGTTGCTAGGGAGGGTAGAGTCACATGGGGTAACCTCGTCGTGGTCATGATTAGTGGTTCTTGCTCTCAATGGAGTGTGTGGTAAGTTGTGTGTGGATCGCGGAGAATAGCATGAGCCTCCACATGCTGGGAGTCTTTGCGGTGTCATGCACAATGAGCCACGTGATAAGATGCACGGATTGACGTCTCAGAAGCGGAGGCAACTGAGACTTGTCCTCCGCCACCCAGATTGAGGTGAGTAACCGCGCCACCACGAGGACCTACTAAGTAGTGGGAATTGGGCATTCCAAATTGGGAGAAAAGGGGATTTAAAAAAAAAGAAAAAGAAAAGGATGGACAAGTTGAAATTTTTTTTATGTTAATCAACATTATGCCACAAATGCTATCAATTGAGCTTAACTTGTATTGAAAGCGGAGTATTCCTTTAAGAAGAACGTTTAAAAAAGCATCTTGAGGCATGCATTCAGGGCTGCTAAAAAGCTACACGCAGCACAGTTAAGGTGTCTTGAGGGTGAAGTTGTTAACTTGACACTGTGTCTGTCTAAAATTTGCGGTGCAGACGGATGAAAAAATGAGTTCGGTGTGAACGGCCCCTTCGGAATGCATACCCCGTTTTTTGTGTGTGTGTGTCAGCCTGACATCTTTACAATCTAGAGGAGTCTTTACACAGCCAAAGTATACATGAAATGCTGCATCATAGCAGCCTTAAACTTTTTTGTTGTCATGATAGAGCATATATTTCATAATTTAATTACATATATTCATATCTCTATATTCATAATTTTATATTTAAAACATGAATCTCATAACATTATTTATGCAATTGTAATTGTTGTGTAAATGCATTAGTGCCTGCTTGTAGTCTGTGTAAATACACCTAAATTCCAGTTCAAATGCAGCTTCTATGCTACCTTTGCAGCCATTCCGTTCATGTTTCCCACCGGCGTAGTGTGGCATTTTACCAAGTATCTTCACATGCCTGTATTATTTATACTGCCAGGCCAAAAAAATAATACAATATCAAATAAACTGTCTTTTACGTGCCTATGCAAATTACAATAGGACTCAAACCGAATGTTGAAGTGTTCTCAGAAAACTTGGTGGCACTCTGGCCCAATTTCACTTATAGCTTATCAGCTTGAAATCTCTGGAGGGGGAAAAAATTATTCATAGACTACACGTACTGTAAGACGATAGCCAAAAACAGTAAATATCATAATATCTAGTATTTGGTCACACCTGCTCTCACTTTAACTTCACACCAAACTGTTATAAAACAGAAGCTACTGTACAGCAGAGGAGCATAAAACCCATATAAAGAAAACTGCGCTAAATCTATTTATGTGTGTGATCCAGCCCTTGCTTGGGAAAGCTTTCCTTGCAAAAGAGTCAGACACTAAGACAACTCCATTGTCTGGCTAATGTTCTAGATGAGTAAATGTCTATGCAGAAAGCCATGATGTTAAGAGTTATGGCCTTGCCACCCACAAATTCCAGATCAGCTATTGGATAGATGGAGCTTCTTCATGGCTATTGTGGGAAAACTATGATGTCAGTGTTGGTCTTGTCTTGTAACTCACAAGTTAACCTTTTAAGCAGTGGTATCCACAGTCTCTGTTTATATGGGACTAATACCTGATACTTGCGTTTATTGTTGTCCATTATTTACACACTGGGGAAGGTAGGTACAGTGGTTAAGGAACATCTGAGCTGGCCCACAAGAAACGTTTGCAAAAGAGATTGGAAAACCTGTCGTGCAAAAAGTTTGACACATTCTCTTGCCTTTGTGTGTTTGTTAAGTAAAGGTGATGTGTATAATTGCTTGAGGTTAAAATTCTTTCTTGTATCCCATTATATTTTTCTGTGCACGTGCAGAAAATGTGAAAACAGTCTGCAGATTCTGTCAGTCCTTATTCTAAATCAGATCATGAAGATCTATATTAGTGGAACAGCAAGGCATTGCACATTAAATCAGTATTTTATTCATGTGTACACCATAGCAGTCTGTACATCTACTGTTGATTTTACTTATGTTAAATATCTATCTATCTATCTATCTATCTATATACAGGTGCATCTCAATAAATTAGAATGTCGTGGAAAAGTTCATTTATTTCAGTAATTCAACTCAAATTGTGAAACTCGTGTATTAAATAAATTCAATGCACACAGACTGAAGTAGTTTAAGTCTTTGGTTCTTTTAATTGTGATGATTTTGGCTCACATTTAACAAAAACCACCAATTCACTATCTCAAAAAATTAGAATACATCATAAGACCAATAAAAAAAAACATTTTTAGTGAATTGTTGGCCTTCTGGAAAGTATGTTCATTTACTGTATATGTACTCAATACTTGGTAGGGGCTCCTTTTGCTTTAATTACTGCCTCAATTCGGCGTGGCATGGAGGTGATCAATTTGTGGCACTGCTGAGGTGGTATGGAAGCCCAGGTTTCTTTGACAGTGGCCTTCAGCTCATCTGCATTTTTTGATCTCTTGTTTCTCATTTTCCTCTTGACAGTACCCCATAGATTCTCTATGGGGTTCAGGTCTGGTGAGTTTGCTGGCCAGTCAAGCACACCAACACCATGGTCATTTAACCAACTTTTGGTGCTTTTGGCAGTGTGGGCAGGTGCCAAATCCTGCTGGAAAATGAAATCAGCATCTTTAAAAAGCTGGTCAGCAGAAGGAAGCATGAAGTGCTCCAAAATTTCTTGGTAAACGGGTGCAGTGACTTTGGTTTTCAAAAAACACAATGGACCAACACGAGCAGATGACATTGCACCACAAATCATCACAGACTGTGGAAACTTAACACTGGACTTCAAACAACTTGGGCTATGAGCTTCTCCACCCTTCCTCCAGACTCTAGGACCTTGGTTTCCAAATGAAATACAAAACTTGCTCTCATCTGAAAAGAGGACTTTGGACCACTGGGCAACAGTCCAGTTCTTCTTCTCCTTAGCTCAGGTAAGACACCTCTGACGTTGTCTGTGGTTCAGGAGTGGCTTAACAAGAGGAATACGACAACTGTAGCCAAATTCCTTGACATGTCTGTGTGTGGTGGCTCTTGATTGCCTCAGTCCATTCCTTGTGAAGTTCACCCAAATTCTTGAATCAATTTTGCTTGACAATCATAAGGCTGCGGTTCCCTCGGTTGGTTGTGCATCTTTTTTTTCCACACTTTTTCCTTCCACCCTTGTGAAGGGTGTCAATGATTGTCTTCTGGACAACTGTCAGATCAGCAGTCTTCCCCATGATTGTGTAGCCTAGTGAACCAAACTGAGAGACCATTTTGAAGGCTCAGGAAACTTTTGCAGGTGTTTTGAGTTGATTAGCTGATTGGCATGTCACCATATTCTAATTTTTTGAGATAGTGAATTGGTGGGGTTTTGTTAAATGTGAGCCAAAATCATCACAATTAAAAGAACCAAAGACTTAAACTACTTCAGTCTGTGTGCATTGAATTTATTTAATACATGAGTTTCACAATTTGAGTTGAATTACTGAAATAAATGAACTTTTCCACGACATTCTAATTTATTGAGATGCACCTGTATAAATAATAAAAAAAAAATCATGTTATTTTGCATTGAGCTAGAGTGTATTGGGAATAAAAAAAAGAATTGTAATTTTGTCATGTTTACCTATAAAGGTGTGATGTTGTCTTGTGTCTAACAAGTTATAATGCAACAACATACTTTAAAGAGGAAGACAGAATAAACTACATGAATTTGCATCTGAATTTGTCTCCATTTATATCTCTATTAAATGGAAACTTGAAAACTATTAGGAATATATATATATATATATATATATATATATATATATATATATATATATATATATATATATATATATATATTATTATCTTTTTTCATTTTGGTTCATTCTGAGCAGAAAGAGTATTTTTTCAGTCCAGTTCCGGAGCCTCCTTTTCAGTTGGAACGGTTAAAGTTTTTTTTTTTTTTTTAAATAACAGTACTCTGTGCTAAGGGTGTGTGATACACCAGTTGAAATGTTGACAGATCTCGCAAGAGAAACAAGCGACCTGGGCTGCATTTTCAAAAAGCCTTGTAAGTCTAGTTCGTAGAAATACTTTGATAAACCTATAAAAATGATTTATATTTTAGAGGTGTCAGAATGGATTTCGTGGGAAATTGCATACATACGTCATTCGCCCGTGCATGTTGACGTCATATCCGTACACAGAGAAAATAAGCTCTGGCTACTGTTGCGCGTGTATGGTGTGGGAGTAGCGTGAACATGAAAGTTTGTTGTCACAACGAACCGGTTGTAAAAACAAAGAAACCACGAATAGAGCAGAGTCTAAAAGCAAAAAGGGAAAGCAATAGAGTCTGTAATAAAATCTGAATCAACATTGGCTTGTTTTTTCAGAGGTGGCAACAACTCCGAGATCTGAAAGGTTTCAAAAGTGACCCAGAGATGGCTTTTTTCTTACTCAACAGGTAAGATATTTTATTGATACTGTTTATGTATAGTTGTGTAATCACACACACACACACACACGTCTGTGTGTGTAGTGAAATACAATAATTATACTGTAATCAGTGCAGAACATTTCACTTGCTAGCACACGTGTGTATTTTTCTTTATAACTGCAATAATTTATATAAATATATCCTTTAGTCCTAGGCTTGCCAAGGACATGTGAGTCTTGAAATTATGTTGACCACTGGTTGTTAACAATTACAATCTATAAATTAGTTACTACCGTGGTCTATTTGGCCAGAATATCTGCAATACAATGTTTGACCTTTTCAGACAAGCAATCGTTGTGTCTAATGTTAATGAATGTTGCCTAACTTTTGTAAAGTCATTTATTTCAAAATATCAATGTTTCCAATAAATCAAAATGACAGCATAAGATATGACACTTACCTGCTCAGATGACATGTTTTCAGATATCCATCTTTTCCTTTCTTTCATTATTAATTTGTCCATTCGCTCTGATGTCATGTATCCGATGTACACCGGTGTCTCCAACCACATTAATCCGCGCAGAGGAGCAGAGCCGAAGCACAACTTACCTCATTACCAAAAAAAATTTATTCTGCAAGACACATGCAGTTTTATTTTTTAATCACTAGAGGGCCAAAAGTTACATAGTCTAGCTTAAAGCATTGTCACACGAGCAAGAGTGCAATATGGCCCTACATCAGCACTGCTGTTCGGCCGCAGGCACATAGGTAATCACAGCAGTGCTGATTTAGGGCCATATAGCATGATTGCGAGTGTGATATTGCTTATAAACATCAGTTGAATAAACAAGTAAATACATTTTTTTTTGGAAAAACTGCGCTCTGTGAGGGTGGGATGTGTAAACAGCAAGCTCTGCACGCTTTGCTAATTTTTAATACTTTTTGTGTTATAACCCGGTGAGATTCGATACACCCTGTTCCATAACTGTTCTATGAAGACAAGATGTCAAAGAATTCAAAATCCTCGAGCTCTGGAGACATTAAAAGACACTTACGTGCTCAAGCTGAAGCCCCTGAGCCAAAATAAGACTTTGCCCCTGAATTTCTCCTAAAACAATAATGACTCTTCCTAATTTATCTTTAATCTGTTTGAGACATTTGAATTGTAGATGTTTATTAATCAATATAATGACTCCCTTGCTCTTATTGAGCCAGCACTAAAGAAAACATGTCCACCCCATATCTTCCCAAATTTTTAAGCTTCCTGTGGGGAGAGATGTGTTTCTTCAAGAAACTCTATATCATATTTCTTATGTTTAAGAAAAGTAATAACCTTCCTTCTTTTTATGGGGTGCCCCATCCCATTTACATTCCATGTGGAGAGAGATAGTACACTCATATTAACATCTGACATTTTGATATAGTAGAAAAAATAAATTGTGTGTCAAAAACAAAATTATACAGACCACATTCGTGAAACAATCAAACCCCAAACTTCCCCCCAAACAAAACAAACAGAAAAAAAGAAAAATGTGCACATTAACCCCGCGCACGAAAGCGCCAACTGGCGACAATCCCTCTAAACTCAAAAGGTCCATGTCAGCATACGAGAATCTCTGCAACAACTTTGCCATCGGATTGTTTAAGTCCGGTGCTTCTGCACAAATTTTGTGAGGCAAAATTATATAACAGAAAATACTTTGTAGAACAGAGCCCAGCCAACAGGCAGAATAAACACAAAGAACATGTAGATTCATTCACAGAACTGTCTCGAAGGTGTGTTCCTCCACAAAACAAATTCCAGCTGATATAAAGCCATTCAGTTTCCTCGGACAGACAGACAATTGTTCAGTGAGCCGGCTGTTTATGAGTTCAGCAGATGATGAAATCATTCTAATGTCCCTTAAAAATATTCCTCAAAACAAACTCCAGCCCACAGGAGGCATAAGCACAAAGAGCGAACCGATTCATCCACAACTGTCCCGAAGCAGTGTTATTCCACAAAACAAGCTCCAGCCGCTAGGAGGAACCAGCACAAAAAGAAACAAAACAGGCATCCCGGATTCTCGGATGATCAAGTGTGTATTGAGGGAGTCAAATTCACTCGGAGGCTGCATTAAAAAAAAAAAATACACCATGACTTACTCAGTCCGTCAACTTTATAAAAGACATCATTTATGTGAGTATGTAGATATTTTGCGGTCATCCATAGTGTCCATTCTCAATCTGGCCGGGAATTTCAGTGTAAAAACGATCTTCTGTCAATGCAAAAGTTTCTTGTAGGTAGTGTCATTCCACAAAACAAACTCCAGCCACTAGGCGGAGCCAACGCAAAAAGAAACAAAAAATGGCGCCCAGCTTCCTCAGACAATTGAGTGTATGTTCAGCGAGTCAAACCACTAATCAAATGGCTTACTCACTCCAATGTATTTATGAAGGAGAGTGCCTGTTTTGGAAATGTAAATACTTTGCGACCATCCTTTGTTTCTATTCTCAGTTTGGCCAGAAACATCAATGCAAAAGCGATCTTCCGTTGATGTAAAAGTTTCTTACATTCCTTGAACCGATTGCGTTTCTCTGGTCGAATTCGCAATGTCCAGGAACAAGAAAATATTGTGAATCTTCCAAGAAAGCTTTCCTTTGCTCCTCACCTGGCGTAACGTGAGATCTTTATCGAATTTGGCCAGGATTGATTGGGGCCTGTTTCCCTCAACAGATCCACGAGCCGGGACTCTGTGAGCTCACTTGATTTCCAGTTTATGGCCTGTTATGTCGAGCAGACTCGGGAAGAGCTCGTCCAGGATTTTCACCATATCTCTGCCCTCTTCATGCTCAGGAATTCCAACAATCCGTATAATGTTCCTTCGGCTCATATTTTCAAGATATTCCGGTTTTTCCAAAATGTGTTCCAAGTCTGTTTCTGATTATCGAATAATTCCCTTTCCGATGACTCCAGATAATCGATTAACATCTGCCACTCTTGTGACCAACTCAGAGAATTTTGTTTCCATCGCCGTAATCGATCGACGTATTACAGCGGGATCCTCCAAGTCAGCAACAACCTTCGTCAGCATCACCGAGATGTTGGACAGTTGACGCTGAATTTCTTCTCCCGGCGTGCCTTCCAAATCGAGTCCCCAGGTTGTGCTAAGTGATTCCAGCCAGGTCTCCTAAGCAACCAAATTGGCCCGGTTGCTAGGGAGGGTAGAGTCACATGGGATAACCTCCTCATGGTCATGATTAAGTGGTTCTTGCTCTCAATGGGGCGCATGGTAAGTTGTGCGTGGATCGCGGAGAGTAGCATGAGCCTCCACAAGCGGAGTATCCACAGTGTCATGCACAACGAGCCACATGATAAGATACACGGATTGACTGTCTCAGAAGTGGAGGCAACTGAGACTTGCCCTCCACCACCCGGATTGAGGTGAGTAACCGCGCCACCACAAGGACCTACAAAGTAGTGGAAACTGGGCAATCCAAAATTGGGGAGAAAAGGGGATATAAAAAAAAAAATAAATAAATAAATAAAATAAAATAAAAACACCAGCTTAATATTGTGTAGGTCCTCCTCGTGCCGCCAATACAGCACAAACCTGCATCTCAGAATAGCAGAATATTCCACAGAACTTCCGCTCACACTGGATGTTTTTTGGCACCATTCTGAGTAAATTCTAGAGACTGTTGTGCGTGAAAATCCCAGGAGATCAGCAATTACAGAAATACTCAAACCAGCCCATCTGGCACCAACAATCATCCCACGGTCCAAATCACTGAGATAAATTTCCTGGTGTAACTCGGGCAGTTGTTGTTGCCATCCTGTACCTGTGCCGCAGGTGTGATATTCAGATGTACCAAACCTGTGCAGGTGTTGTTGCACGTGGTCTGCCACTGTGAGGACAATCAGCTGTCCTTTCTGTCTCCCTGTAGCACTGTCTTAGGCATCTCACAGTACGGACATTGCAATTTATTGCCGTCCACATCTGCAGTACTCATGCCTCCATGCAGCATGCCTAAGGCACGTTCACACAGATGAGCAGGGACCATGGTCATCTTTCTTTTGGTGTTTTTCAGAGTCAGTAGAAAGGTCTCTTTAGTGTCCTAAGTTTTTATGACTGTGACCTTAATTGCCTACCGTCTGTAAGCTGTTAGTGTCTTAATGACCATTCTTGGAGAATTTGCTACAATTCTTCTATCTATCTATGCTGTATAAATTGCTTCTGTCTCTTCATGTAATCTCAGACTGACTCAATGTTCAGTGGGGGGCTGTGGGAGCCATGCAATATGTTGCAGGGCTCCCTGTTCTTCTATTCTATTCTATTCTTTTTGCAAAAGGAATGTTTGGAAGTCTACAGTTTAGATTTTCTATTGACACACTAAAGCTGAAGATATAAATAACCATCTTAAGACAAATGTTTTTGTGAAACATTTGATGTGCCTTAAACTTTTGCACAGTACTGTATATATATACACACACACACACACACACACACACACAAATATATTGCTGACCTCTGGTGATTGAACACTGAATTGCAAC
Organism: Myxocyprinus asiaticus; assembly: GCF_019703515.2. NCBI lineage: Eukaryota > Metazoa > Chordata > Actinopteri > Cypriniformes > Catostomidae > Myxocyprinus > Myxocyprinus asiaticus. The sequence continues at coordinate 32,048,509 of NC_059360.1, forward strand.
ATCTGCCTAAATGTCTTCACAACCCATAACACACAAGAATAAAATTAGTTCATATTACCCATGTATCCTATCTAATTTGCAGAAAAAAGGGGGTTGCACCATAGAGTCAAGAGCTCAACGTCTGCGTGAAGGAGCTTCAATATACTGTCAATATAAGTGATGCTTCATTTTGGCCATAGCTCAGCAGGACAGCAATGAAATAAGGGCTTATGAACCTGCTAAAAAGACAATTGTATTACACAATAAAACAGAATTTTAAAAGTTTTATTCAATATCTGTCCCACTCCGTTTCTAATATTAAGAGATTGTTTAGCACAAAAATAACCTGGTTTACACACATGCACGCACGCACGCACACACACATATATATATATATATATAAACAAATTGACAAGTAAATTGACAATGCTAGATTGATGATTGACGATTAAAAGAAAAAAACATGCATATATTTACTGTCATATCAAAGACAAAACAAGCCAACACTCTGTTTACTTCTTATAACATTTGGCAACATAATCAAAAGATTAATTAACATCTGAACAATCTTTATTTTCCAATTAAGTATTTTTTAAAATCTTTTCTAACCCACCATTGCTTTCCAAGGCCAAAAAAACAAACAAAACAAAACTGTGGCATACCACAGCCATCCATAGCCACACTAAACAGTATGTGAATTTTTTCACCTAAGCATGCCTACATACATGCCAGGCTGAATGTTGTCAGTTTCGTAAAGATGGCATAAAAAACGCCATTAGTATATAACATTAAGGGGTGAATAAATCTCAACTACGAGGTCAGTTACTAATATTTACACCAATCAGCCACAACATAAAAACCACCTGCCTAATATTGTGTAGGTTCTCCTCATGCCGCCAAAACATCGCCAACCCGCCTCTCAGAATAGCATTCTGAGGTGATATTCTTCTCACCACAATAGTACAGAGCAGTTATCTGAGTTACTGTAGAATTTGTCAGTTCTAACCAGTCTGGCCATTCTCTGTTGACCTCTCTCATCAACAAGGCATTTCCGTCCACAGAACTGCCACTCACTGGATGTTTTTGGCACCATTTTGAGTAAATGCTGATCGGTGTGTGTGTATATATATATATCTTTGGAAAGAAAAATAATGTTTTTATTCTGCAGTTCATCGCTGTGCAGTGTTAAATAATTGTTTGGCTGGGCATCATTTTAAAGTGCTTCTGATTTTCCATTAAGATGAACTGTGTACAATCACAATAACACTTCAGTGACTCAATAGTCGTTCCATAACTGTCTTAAATATCATTCAGTCTACCTGTCAAAAATGCCTAGAAGTACCATCAGTTTCTGGTTTAGTTCCGGAAGCACATTTTGGGCAGACACACTTAATATGAACATGAATAACCCTTCTAATAACTTGTGTCTTACCAAACTAATCACTTACTAGTCTTTATCAATGGAGATTGCCAATGCATGTAAACATAACAGGGAGGTAATATTGTAAACATTCAGTCGAGGGGCACAACCTGCATTTCCTTAATATTAGGGTGGTTTCCAAAACAAAGATTTATTATTGTTAGCTGTGATTCTTTATTAACAATCATCAACTTCATCAATGTCCAAGAATCAGCCCATGGTTAAAACTTGGGACATTTAATTCAGGTTAGTCATGCCATTCAAATTTTGTGAAGTGTTTTGTCAAACCACCACTATATCCTGATGTAAACACACTGTTCCTAACACTCTCTGCCATTCTCTTTGTCTCTTCTCTAATTCTTTATTACTCTATTCTGATAACTCTCTTTCCTAGACCAATGGATGATACTGAAAAAATGTGGATGTATTAATGTGTGTATACGAGTATATTACAAGTGTTTGTATGTTGATATGTGTGTGTGTGTGTGTATGACTGTATGGAATAAAGGCACTATAAAACTCTGAAGCTACGGTATATGTGCCCCAGCTTTCAGGAAGGTACAAATCTAAAAAAAGATATTCTATTTGGACGTCATGTTTTTAGTAAACCTGTGAAATATTTAGAAAAATCCTTACAAAAAATTGCTTCTTAAAAAGAAAATCTTGTTCTATAAGTATTTCAGGTTATTCAATACAGTTTTGGCAGGTAAATAAACCTTAAGTAACATATTTTGCTGGACCTTGTCCATTGAGAATACAGCAGGAAGGCTTAGTTCTCGGTAAGATGATGGCCTGATTACATAGTTCATCTTGCCAGCATTATTTAACAACTATAACAGAGCAGCAAATCAAATCCAGTTGTTAGATGCTCCATTCTACATATACAGACCCGCTAGGCCATTAAAATGCTTAGAATATTACTAAATAAAAGGTGTATATGCATCACAGTGCTCAACGAAATTTGGCAGAGGTTGAAGGGATGAGTAGTTTCTCTCTTAAGAGTCTCACAGAGCTCCAGCCAATCAGGAGCCACGAGTCACGACTCATGGCAGTCCAGCTTGCTGTACTTAACCCGGATAGTCGTCAATGTTTGCCACAAGAATGGCAGCTGGAAGTTTCGAGGCACAATGCCCCGGACGTTACTCTCGAAGTACCGGAATAGCCCAAACCACCAGACATGAGATAACAGGTTGCTAGCGGAATTCTCCTTTAAAGCCTATAGAGCAGCAAATGAGAATAAGTTAGAAGAGAAGACAATAGTGTGGATACATGCTGAAATCTAATTTGCTTTAAATGCACAGTATGTAAACACCACCTTTATATAAAAGTTTATAGTGACCCCATTTCTTTTTTTAGCAACAGAAAAATTCAGGTGTAAGAAATTATTACGAAAAATAAATCAGTCATTAAGTTCAGTCATGAAACTCTATAGGGCACAAGTTGATAGGTCCTTTTACATGTCATCTGTTAGCCAATCAATCTGCATACTCTCTCTTTTTCTAACATTAAAATGCCTCAGTTGTTTGCAGGTAAGTGGTTTTCACTGCAGCACGCAGAAACCCTCCTCCACCCCAGCATCACCTGTCTAGATCCGCTTCGAGGGGATTGTTTGTATGTGTACTTGTGCAGCAGCTGCCTGTCTTACATGCTCAACACAGCATGCCAGTGTATTCCTGGCAGTAGTAAATCTTCTAACTTGCTCTGCTGTAGCAGCAGCAGCGTAAGCAGATCTAGCCCACCAAGACCAAACTTTCCAACTTGTCATATTCATTAGAACCCCTTAAATTTAGAGTTGAGTGTTCACAGATTGTTTGAGTTGTCATGTCTCAAATAATGTAAATAAGTAAATTTTAAAAAAAAATGTAAACTAAATATATATATATATATTGTTTTACATTTGTCTAGGATTATTGTATTTATTTGTTTTACTTAATTATATTCCAGTGGCTGTAAACTGTATATTTCATCCTATATGGGGTGGGTTGGGGGGTGATGGATTGGGTACAAATATGCGTTTGACATGTTTTTATTCTTGTTGGAGAGTTGCAAGGGTGGTGTAACTCTCTATATCAGTGGTTCCAAACCCTGTTCCTGAAAGCCCTCCAACACTACAGATTTTGGATATCTCCCTAATCAAACACACCTGATTCAATCATTAGCTCGTTAGAAGAGACTCCACAACCTCATTTGGATGTGTCAGATAAGGGGTATATACAAAATGTGCAATGTTTGGGGGCCTCCAGGAATAGGGTTGGGAACCACTGCTCTATATTAATATAAATCTTGAAAACAAAATATAAACTGAAACATTATTTGAAAAAACAACAACACTTTCGTTAAGAAAGGTTTGCACACTAGGTCACCCAGTCTCAAATTCCAAATTCACCTGCTGATTGGCCATTGTATGGTACCACCAGAAGAGGCGTGTAGTTATGAAGTAGGCCACCACAACATCAATGGTGTAGTGGTCATGAGCCAACAATATGCATAAGATACCAACTGCACTCAAGAACCAGCAGAACCAGTGATAACACCAGAACCTCCGTGGAGAATCTGTTACCACAATACAAAGAAAACATTAATGCTGTATTATGGTTTTAAAGTGGAGACAGACAAACTGGCTTTTAGGTACACAAGATGGCACAGCTGATAAATGTGTCTCCCAGCATATTACATTAAGAGCCTAAAACTACAGTTGAAGTCAGAAGTTTACATATACCTTAGCCAAATACATTTAAACTCAGTTTTTCCCAGTTCCTGACATTTAATCATAGAAAACATTCCCTCTCTTAGATCAGTTAGGATCACTACTTTATTTTAAGAATGTGAAATATCAGAATAATAGTAGAGAAAATTATTTATTTCAGCTTTTATTTTTTTCATAACATTCCCAGTGGGTCATAGTTCCCAGTTTACATACAATTTGTTAGTATTTGGTAGCATTGCCTATAAATTGTTTAACTTGGGTCAAACATTTTGGGTAGCCTTCCATAAGCTTCTTACAATAAGTTGCTGGAATTTTGGCCCATTCCTCCAGACAGAACTGGTGTAAATGAGGCAGGTTTGTAGGCCTTCTTGTTCGCACATGCTTTTTCAGTTCTGCTCACAAAGTTTCTATCAGATTGAGGTCAGGGCTTTGTGATGGCCACTCCAATACCTTGACTTTGATGTCCTTAAGCCATTTTGCCACAAATTTGGGGGTATGCTTGGGGTCATTGTCCATTTGGAAGACCCATTTGTGACCAAGCTTTAACTTCATGGCTGAACTTCAATATATCCACATCATTTTCCTTCCTCATGATGCCATCTATTTGTGAAGTGCACCAGTCCCACCTGCAGCAAAGCACCCCCACAACATGATGCTGCCACCCCCATGCTTCACGGTTGGGATGGTGTTCTTCGGCTTGCAAGCCTCACCCTTTTTCCTCCAAACATAATGATGGTCATTATTGTCAAAAAGTTAAATTTTCGTTTCATCAGACCAGAAGAAATTTCTCCAAAAAGTAAGATCTTTGTCCCCATGTGCACTTGCAAACTGTAGTCTGGCTTTTTTATAGCGGTTTTGGAGCACTGGCTTTTTCCTGGCCGAGCAGCCTTTCAGGTTATGTCGATATAGGACTGTGGATATAGATACTTGTCTATCTGTTTCCTCCAGCATCTTCACAAGGTCCTTTGCTGTTGTTCTGGGGATTGATTTGCACTTTTCGCACCAAACTACATTCATCTCTAAGAGACAGAATGCATCTCCTTCCTGAGCAGTATGATGGCTGCGTGGTCCTATGGTGTTTATACTTGCATATTATTTTTTGTATAGATGAACATGGTACCTTCAGGCATTTGGAAATTGCTCCCAAGGATGAACCAGACCTGTGGAGGTCCACAATTTTGTTTCTGAGGTCTTCGCTGATTTCTTTTGATTTTCCCATAATGTCAAGCAAAGAGGCACTGAGTTTGAACGTAGGCCTTAAAATAAATCCATAGGTACACCTCCAATTCAGTACACCTCCTATCAGAAGCTAATTGGCTAATTGTCTAAAGGCTTGACATCATTTTCTGGAATTTTCCAAGCTGCTAAAAAGGCACAGTTAACTTAAGTGTATGTAAACTTCTGACCCACTGGAATTGTGATATAGTCAATTAAAAGTGAAAGAATCTGTCTGTAAACAATTGTTGGAAAAATTACTCATGTCATGCACAAAGTAGATGTCCTAAATCACTTGCCAAAACTATAGTTTGCTAATATTACATCTGTGGAGTTTAAAATTTTTTTTTTATAATGACTTCAACCTAAGTGTATGTAAACATCTGACTTCAACTGTAGCATCTGAAAGCAGGGCTATTCAAATCCAGTCCTATAGAGTCTCCATCCACAGTTTAGCTCCAAGCCTAATCAAATGCACCTGAAAAAGCTAATCAAGGTAGTTGTGTAGATTGAAAATTACAGGCAGTTGTGTAAGGGGGTTGGAATTTTAGACTGGATTTCAATAGCCCTGTCCTAAAGTATGTTTTGATATGTACATCAACAGCAGGCACATGTTTGTGTTTATGAATATGCGTATGTTTACTCACACTCTTTAATAAATAGATATGTTAGGGTCAGCATTACTGTGTGTCCACTGTATAGGTAATCTCCACACAAAGAGTGGGAGCCGGTGATTGACAAGCCACCACCTGCCATCATTTTCATTACCCGCCGCGACTGGGCCTCCCAGTCACCAAAAAGCTGGAACACAGACAAACACAAAAGTATAAGCATTTACTTACATGAATAGATAGGTAAACAATCAGTGCTATATTTTCTCTACTCCATTTTTTTTTTCATTCAAACATTTTAACTCACAGGAATAGTTCATCCAAAAATAAAAATTCTGTCATCATTTACTCTTAATTTTTCCAAACCTTCCTTTACAAAAAATCTTCTGTGGAACACAAAAAGAGAAATTTTGAAGAATGTTCATGATGCTCTTTTTCCACACAATGAAAAAAGACCAAGGGCTCCAAAAAGGCAAAAGATCACCATAGAAGTAGTCCATAGGACCCCTATTTTATTCCAATATATAAAACTATGAAAGCTTTGTGCAAGGAAGAGACCAACATTTAAAACAAATAAACATGATATTGCATATATTTTTTGCATAATTTATACTTTTTTCAGGTATTTACATTATTTTTTAGAACACATGCTAAAATACGTTATTGTTTAAAAAAAATAAAATAAAGAGTACCTGTAAATGAGCGCATATTAATGAGAGAGGACTCAAATGGGTTTTTTAACCTCATCCGTGCAATTCATGATTAAAATTAAATGTTTTTTTTTTTTTAACAACAGACTGTAATGAACAAAAAAGGATATTAAAAGAGACATTATTCAATGATAAATGGATTGCATGGATCTTGTCTTTGGACACATTACACAGAATGAGTAAAACCAAACTTTTACTCTCAACATGCTGTGAAAGATATCGCTGCTAAACTTCTTCACCAATACTACTCAATCACTGGTGAGTGAAATCTGAACATTTACCAACCAGTGGCTAATCACAGACATTTCAGTCGCAAAGTGGGAAATTTGGTCTCATAAGAGAGTTGTGCACAGAGTAAAAGATCAATCTTGGGATTTAATAATCGACATTGATATTTTTCACATGAAGATAGTGATGCATAGCAAAATCTATATTTTTACCCAACCCTACTCTTGGTCCTGGTTTACAAATTCTGTCACCCTGAATAAGTCTAATTTGAGACATTTTGTTTTAACAACAGAGATCATGAGCTACGAGTGTTGTTATCCCACAATAGTCACCTTAGGAGAGCACTTGAAATGCATGCCTGGCACAGGTAACGTCGTAACATACATGGTCACACATCTGTATAGGTACAGAGTGCCAACGATGAAAAAGAACCGCCGGCCAATTATGGACCTGCAAACAGAGAGAGATGAGGGTCAGAGCCAGAAAAACAGATTGCTGATAAAAGCAATCTGGACTGTTTGGTAATCTGGAAAGTAGTTTAAGTTGTGATACAGTTTTCTAGGAGATGAGATCATTAAATAAATTAAACAAGGTTTAATTTTAGGGGGCCTGAGTAGCTCAGTGGTAAAAGACGCTGGAGTTCGCGAATCCCAGGGCATGCTGAGTGACTCCAGCCAGGCCTCCTAAGCAACCAAATTGGCCCGGTTGCTAGGGAGGGTAGAGTCACATGGGGTAACCTCCTCATGGTCGCTATAATGTGGTTCGTTCTCGGTGGGGCGCGTGGTGAGTTGGGCGGGATGCCGCAGTGGATGGCGTGAAGCCTCCACATGCGCTATGTCTCCGTGGCAATGCACTCAAGAAGCCACGTGATAAGATGTACGGGTTGATGGTTTCAGACGCGGAGGCAACTGGGATTCATCCTCCGCCACCCGGACTGAGGCGAATCACTACGCGACCACGAGGACTTAAAAAAGCGCACTGGGAATTGGGCATTCCAAATTGGGTAAAAAAAATCTTTTTTTTAAAACAAGGTTTAATTTTAAACTGCCAAGCTGAAATTTCTGGAAACACACATCCCATTCATTGTTTCTACAGGGGAATTGATTATTTATGATAACTTATACATTTTTAAGACAGACCTAACTTGAGCCCAGTGGTTGTTAATTGGTGGTACATGCTTCTGTTGCAGCTAACCGGTTTGAGCTGTTTCAACTTCATTAAAAAAACAAAACAAAAGCGAATTCCTGGTAAACAACTACACCAACTATGATCCAACAGAAAAAGATTCACCAATCAGAGAGTCGTAGCCAACAAAGTTCAACAACGAGCCAAGCAGCGACTGCCCACTCGCTTGACGCACTGTAAATGTCGAGTCGATTTCCCTACATACTCAAACTACTTATTTATTTTATATTATATATTATATTAGGCCTGGATGATAAAAATATATAAATTGTTATTGAGAAAAAAATACTCCATATCCATGATTAACTTTTGAGCAATTTTCAATATTTAGCCTATGTTCAACATAGATGATTGTATCAGGTGCATGACACTAAAAAATGCAAGCAGTTCAGCAAAGTTAAACACAAAACTAAATCACTGAATCAGTCATTAAATGAGCCGTTTAGGAAGCATTTGCTGGCAAGAAGCTACATAGCCCTGCTGTCATATAAACCAGTAGTGAGGCTAGGTAGCCGGTAGCCAGCACCTAGCTACCCGGCTAATATGATATTATTGTGTACCGAAAAGACAGCACTGACAATGCAGTACAGCTATCGACTGAACACAACAGCAACTCTTTCTTTTTTTGTAAATGTTTGCTAATTTTTTGACACAGACAAGGAAGAATTTCTTCTTCTTGTGATGTTTATTGGCAGTTGGCAATCCAGCTCATAGTGAATTGCCGGCACCTACTGAGCTGGAGGTTGGAGCATCACAACCAAATCTTTCTGTGGAGTTAAACGTCTGCTGAAGACAAAGATAATGCAGAAATTCCATCGAAAAGAGGTCACACACCTTTAGGATTAAAACCTATACAGAGTATACTTCAAATTAAAAGGTACTTTACCCTTTGGAGTTTACTTGCAAACAAACAAGTTTTTGAGGTTTAACAAACATGTGGAATGCATTTCCTTCCCCGTTAATGGTACGAAATGTATATTGTGATAAATATCAATATCGAATAATATGATAAATATTGTGATAATATTTTTGCCTTTAAGACAGTAAGTAGACAGTCTTGTACCTTTATATTTTTTGTCTGATTCTCAAAACGTTTTTGCTTCAAATCAAAGTTTGTAATGTTGTGATGTTGGGAGCTGGTTGGTTTGGTTCATTCCTTAGAAATCCTATGCAGGATTTTATGAACTCCCTATGGAAAACAATGAATGGGAAAAATACTCACGGAACTAGGACGGCTGAAAAAGTGGGTGGGCACTGTTTTGTTCTATTCTGGTCTTTTCAACAGTGTTGGTTGGGAAACAATGTGTAAAGAACAAACCTGTGTTTGAGCAGACACCACTGTGCAAACCACAGTCCCACAAGCAGCATCCCATTGATCTCACAGATGGAAAACGCCCATTGCACACGATCAAACAGATCAAAGAACTTATCTGGCAGGGGTGGGGACTCTTCTTTGGGGGGGACGCGCTCATGCACCACTGAGATCACAACTGTTGTTGTGACAAAGCAGCACAGAGCGTACAGGAAGGCCACACCTGTTTTGAACCACTCTGTGGGAAATGGTGTGCGCTCCTGCTCAGAGGGCAACGGAATCAAGATGCGAACTGGCTCCGAGTGGTATCCATTCTTATTACCACCATTAAGGATCTTCCCGTTGCTAACACTGCCATTGGCAAGCATGATGCCGGCGTGTCCATTTGTGTGATGACTGTTTTCATGGTTGTTGCTCTTATGGGACTTCATATGGCTGGTGAAGCGCAAAGTCTCTATTCGATCCAACAGTTGCCGACCACCGTCCCCAGTGACCAATGACAAGGGCGGGGCTTTGAAGTCCTCCTCAGAGAGATGCAAGAGGGCAGGGCCATCCATGTTACCCAACGCATCTGAATACTCTTGCATGCCCTCCTCAGTCAGCCAATCAGAGACATCAGTCGTCGTCCAGAGCCTCACCTCCATGTCTGGGTGAAAGAGAGTGGGAGGGCGGTTTCAGGGGTAGGGACAGAAGTGGACACGGTTGAGCCCACACTCAGCAGTTTGATGCCCTGAGAGCAGTCATACTGTCTCTGGGACATTGGAAGAGAGAAGCTGGGAGGTTTTCTCTCTTTACCCCTCCCCTCCACTTTTTTGTACTGAGAAATGACAATGAGCCACAACCACAAAAAGTTGTCAGACTGTCACATTGAATCCTGAGGTGTCGATCCTTTGTCAGCGCATATCAGCGTATGGCCCTGAAAAAGAAAAGAAGGTCCAAGTTAGCTTACAGAAAGCAATCAGTAACATATATAGACAGACAAACTGCCTACAGCAAATTTAGGGTTTCCAATTCACCTGACCTGCAAGGGGAGAACATGCAAACTCCACATCCTCTAACCCAGCACCTTCTTGCAGTAAAGCAACTGTGCTAACCACGGGACAGCCGTGCCACCAGCCCACAACAACAAATTATAAATATTATTTTCATCAATGTATTTTAAGCAGGGACTAAAAACAAAATGTTTTTCATTTCAGTTCATTCTGAGCAAAAACTGTATTTTTGAGTTCCGGTTCAGAAGTTCCGCAGCCTCCTTTCCAAAAGGTTACTGGTTAGAACAAAATAAAAGAATGGTTTATAATGTTCTTTTTAAAATGACAGTACTCCATGCTAAGGGGTGGGTGAAATACCAATTGTAGTGTTGCCAGATCTCGCAAGAGAAACAAGCAACATGGTCTGGAAAAACAAGTCCAAAATAAGCCACCACCAAAATAAGTGAAAAAAAAAAAGCAATTCATTTTTTTCCTGTGTGGTGGATTTATCTGCATAGAAATCATAACAAGCAGTTAATTAAAAGTTAAGTATAATTTTATTTACAGATCTGCTTCAAAACCCGGCAGCATCAAATCTGTATTAAATCATATTAATTCAGTGAAGACTTGGAAACAACTGAGAAATGTACGTTTTACCTCGAATAATGATTTTCTTGTATCTGGATTAGCAGTTTCCTTCTGGATCAAAGCACATGTTTAATTTTTTCGGGCAACATGAAGTGGTAGTTCCAAAGATTTACTGTGATAAACCCTTTGGCTTCATGAAATGTTTTTGGAACAAAATTAACCGGCTATAACTGGTTACCAGCATTTAAAAATAACATTTTCAAGTTAACAATTGAAAATCACTTTGTTCCGGTTTTCGTTATGTTCTGCTAAACATTTTGTCCGTTTCTGCTTTTCGTTCCTTGAACCGTTTTTAGTCCCTGATTTTTATTTTTATTTTTTCCCCCCTTTTTCCCCCAATTTGGAATGCCCAATTCCCAATGTGCTTTTAAGTCCTCGTGGTCACGTAGCGATTTGCCTCAGTCCGGGTGGCAGAGGACGAATCCCAGTTGCCTCCGCATCTGAGACCATCAACCCACGCATCTTATAACGTGGCTTGTTGAGCGCGTCGCCACAGAGACATAGCAAGTGTGGAGGCTTCACGCCATCCACCGCGGCATCCAAACTCAACTCACCACGTGCCCCACCGACAACAAACCACATTATAGCGACCACGAGGAGGTTACCCCATGTGACTCTAACCTTCCTAGCATCCGGGCCAATTTGGTTGCTTAGGAGACCTGGCTGGAGTCACTCAGCACACCCTGGATTCAAACTCTTGACACCAGGGGTGGTAGAACTGATGCTTTTATTCTTGGAATCTCGTCAAAACCTCACTTATGTTTGTCAGGTAGATGATGTTACCATGGTGAGATATTAAAAACAAAATTTACAAAAACAAAAGTTCAATACATTACAGAAAACCAAATGTTTGCAAGGGATAGAAACTTACTAGGGCTGCACAATATGGAGGAAAAATGCGATATGCAATAAACTTGTTGGATAATGCACTAATGATCGAATCATATCGCAGTGCATAACGCGATACATTTATTTGCTGCATATCACAAAATTCTACATATCATGCAGCCCTAAAATTCACAAAAGTAAGAGTTTGTGACAACACAGCACTGGCCTGATAGGGCAAGTGACCGTTTCATCAACTGGCCCTTTACACTCTCACACTGGCCCCGAGCCTTGTTAGTATGTGGAAATGTGTATGTGTCTATATACAGTATATATTGAGAGCATACATCCTGTTTGACAGTGTTGGCCAACAATGGTATCTGTATGCTTGTGGTGGAGTGTCTACATCGATAGCATACATACTGTTTGACTATTTCCCAACTATAGTAACTGTGGTACAGCTAGGACTGGGTGATATGGCAACAAAAATAAAATCTCAATTTTTATCAAACTTATGGACGATTCACAGTTCGATTTTTTCAACTTTTAAATGTACTCCAACATGATTCAAATGGTACTGTATGTTCTTTATTAGAATGCAAGGCATCCTGGTTAGAGAAATCCAAGTTCTTTTCATTATAGGAAACAAAGGTGTGCAAGAAAAATGTACAAATGCACCACAGGGGGAAGTTGTCAACAGAGTGTAAATGTAAAATAAATTAAAATCTAATAAACCCAGATGTTCAGAAATAATAGAATAAGAAAACTGCTAAATAATTCTTAGCCAGTGTAGGTATTCATTTTATCTAAACCAAGTGTTATCTAGAAATCAATATCTATAAATTATCAAGTTTATCTAGAAAGTACTCATTGTATAAACTATTTGTGTGTAAACCCCTGCAGATAAGGACGCACCCTCTAGCGGTTCACGCTGAGCAGCGCAGCAATATGAAATAATTTATCATTACAATTCAACTAGCAAAGTTTGTCAAAATGATCGCTTGCCAAATGTTGGCTATAGATGCAGTACACTTGAAAAATGTCACAGAACAAAGCAATAATTCGTGATCTATCTGAATCATCATGGCACAAGAGCGTCGGATATTTGATTCTCCCATATATAGCCTCTCCATGATTTGAAATGAAGCACCCATAACTGTCACATAACTAACACTTTATTATGGGTAAAAAGAAAAGGAGACCATTCACAACATGCGCACGCTGAGGCCAGTTATGGTCTTAATATACCTGCATGATGGACGAAGCTGAGCTACAATCACACTGTGTACAATCGTACTGGGAATATTACCACTCTCTTTTATATCATTCTCCGTGTTGTTAACCTGTCACGTTTATTTGGAGCGCGCCACACACGTGCAGCTGATCAGATCGGGAGCGGCATTAAGACAAGTGCTATGAATTATTTTTCCTCTTCCTTATTCAGCCTTTCGTGGATTTACAATGAATCTTACTATAGCATTTGCAATACCTTTTTCAAAATCTCGATTTCTCGATAAAAAAAATCATTTAAAAAAATCATGTCAAAACGCAAATTTGAATTAATTGGAAAAAATGGCCAGCCCTAGGTACAGCACGTGGTCTGGTTTAAAAAAAATAAAAAAATCTTAAACTAACCGCTCAAAAAGAAGTTCACCACTGAAAAAAAAAACAGCATATTCTCATAAAGCAATATGCCTACTTAATATTAGAGCTGTACAAACTATAACTGTACAATCAATATTTTCAGCTTTGGCTATGTGCTGACAGACCATTTATTACTTATGTAACTAGACACACACACATACACACAATTACACTTAAATGTACTGACAATGAGATTAAGAACCAATTGTGATTTCAACCTGTCAAGCTGTAACTTGTATGGCAAGCAAACTTTCATACTACTTCACTGAGTTTAATTGGGTGTTAAACAGAATACAAAAGGAGGGGGATGTGTGTGCTTGTGTAAGAGGAAAAGACAAAAGGCAGAAATGAGAGAGTGTGTGAAAGAGAACATTATATCGGGCTGATATTAGCCTATTACTGCTAGGTCAGATAAGTCATAGCCAAACACAACAAAACATCAAACACACAGTGCTATTATAGCTCTTCTCCACCGTAATTCACACAGGTCATATTCTTCATTGTGCAAACCCAACCCAGCAGGCTACATGACAGTTTACTGGACTAAAATCTCTATGTTTCACCTACTGCAGGGGGTCTATACTAAACACCAGCCTAGAGCTCTCTGATGGCAATAAGCAAATAAACAGAGCGAGAGAGCAAGAGATTAAGAGTCTGACTCAACAGTATGTTTGGAAGACCTTTGGCTATTAAATCAGCTTATGAGGGAGCTGGAGCGAAAATACAGACACACACACACACACACACACACACATTTGTTTGACTATTAGTGAGGACATCTCATGTTACACCACAGCCTTACCCATAAACCTACCTTACTCTCACAAAAAATCTGTGCACATCAATGGATTTAAAGTCAAATATAATTTGGCAGATTTTTAGCCGTGTTTATTTTAGTTAGGACCACCTAAAAATGTCAAAATTGCACTTACTGTAGTGAACTGACCTGTGGATAAGAAACCCATTACAGTTTCCCACATTTTCCACAGTTTTTATTCTTTTGTTTTTGAGTTGCATGCAAGCCTTAAGTATTACGACATCACTAAAGAAACCAGTTTTATTTTCTATTTGTGGAAAGAGGAACAGTCACGTTCATTTGCCCGTAAACTTTGCGAAAGAGTCTTTTCCTTATTCCTTTGTCAATTACTTTCAAGTTCTGTCACAGTGACATCTCATTGTGTTTATTAAAAATATTAGGATTATTAGCAAGTATTATAAGGCAAATCTGAGGTGGGCTAAAACTGCATTATAAACACTGAAAAGACTTGTAGTCTTTCTAATTGCAAAATTAGATTGCAGTTGTTAAAGGAATAACATGATTTTAGTGTGATAAAAAAATCACTTACTAACCTTTTCTGTGTAAAGTTAGCCAATTTCACAGCTTCGTTGCCATGACGATGTCAACAAACCGTAAAAACCTAAAACGACTCTAAAAATGTGGATTTAAACAACTTTACAACTCAAATAATACACAAGTTTTAACAGAACAATTAATGTTTTTATAAAATTATAAGCTTCACATTTCTGCCTTTAAACCCTCCAAAAATCGGCCCCATTCGCATCCATAGTAAGTAACTTCAATTTGGGATTTTTTTAAAGAAAAGGATGGACAAGTCTAAATAATTTTTTTGTGGTAATCAACATTATGCCACAGATGCTGTCAATTGAGCATAACTTGTATTAAACCCGGAATAATCCATTAAGACTACAGGTTAAGACAATGATTTCTTAATTTCAAAAAGGAATTTGAAAACATTCAGAATATACAGGTGGTGGTCATATAATTAGAATATCATCAAAAAGTTGATTTATTTCACTAATTCCATTCAAAAAGTGAAACTTGTATATTATATTCATTCATTACACACAGACTGATATATTTCAAATGTTTATTTCTTTTAATTTTGATGATTATAACTGACAACTAAGGAAAATCCCAAATTCAGTATCTCAGAAAATTAGAATATTACTTAAGACCAATACAAAGAAAGGATTTTTAGAAATCTTGGCCAACTGAAAAGTATGAACATGAAAAGTATGAGCATGTACAGCACTCAATACTTAGTTGGGGCTCCTTTTGCCTGAATTACTGCAGCAATGCGGCGTGGCATGGAGTCGATCAGTCTGTGGCACTGCTCAGGTGTTATGAGAGCCCAGGTTGCTCTGATAGTGGCCTTCAGCTCTTCTGCATTGTTGGGTCTGGCATATCGCATCTTCCTCTTCACAATACCCCATAGATTTTCTATGGGGTTAAGGTCAGGCGAGTTTGCTGGCCAATTAAGAACAGGGATACCATGGTCCTTAAACCAGATACTGGTTGCTTTGGCACTGTGTGCAGGTGCCAAGTCCTGTTGGAAAATGAAATCTGCATCTCCATAAAGTTGGTCAGCAGCAGGAAGCATGAAGTGCTCTAAAACTTCCTGGTATATGGGTGCGTTGACCTTGGACCTCATAAAACACAGTGGACCAACACCAGCAGATGACATGGCACCCCAAACCATCACTGACTGTGGAAACTTTACACTGGACCTCAAGCAACGTGGATTGTGTGCCTCTCCTGTCTTCCTCCAGACTCTGGGACCCTGATTTCCAAAGGAAATGCAAAATTTACTTTCATCAGAGAACATAACTTTGGACCACTCAGCAGCAGTCCAGTCCTTTTTGTCTTTAGCCCAGGCGAGACGCTTCAGACGCTGTCTGTTGTTCAAGAGTGGCTTGACACAAGGAATGCGACAGCTGAAACCCATGTCTTGCATATGTCTGTGCGTAGTGGTTCTCCCCCACATTTTTGAATGGGTTTTGTTTCACAATCCTCTCCAGGGTGCAGTTATCCCTATTGCTTGTACACTTTTTTCTACCACATCTTTTCCTTCCCTTCGCCTCTCTATTAATGTGCTTGGACACAGAGCTCTGTGAACAGCCAGCCTCTTTTGCAATGACCTTTTGTGTCTTGCCCTCCTTGTGCAACGTGTCAATGGTCGTCTTTTGGACAACTGTCAAGTCATTAGTCTTCCCCATGATTGTGTAGCGTACAGAACTAGACTGAGAGACCATTTAAAAGCCTTTGCAGGTGTTTTGAGTTAATTAGCTGATTAGAGTGTGGCACCAGGTGTCTTCAATATTGAACCTTTTCACAATATTCTAATTTTCTGAGATACTGAATTTTGGATTTTCCTTAGTTGTCAGTTATAATCATCAAAATTAAAAGAAATAAACATTTGAAATATATCAGTCTGTGTGTAATGAATGAATATAATATACAAGTTTCACTTTTTGAATGGAATTAGTGAAATAAATCAACTTTTTGATGATATTCTAATTATATGACCAGCACCTATATGTAGAAGATCGAGAACAGGGGTACCTGAGCCAGTCTACTTGTGTTATGTAAACATTCTTAAAATTCAGGACACACAGCTTTTTTTTTTTGTTTTGTTCAGCCACCTATTTCTCTCATTCTGTGATACAGTAAATATGCTTTACCTAAGAATAATCTCGTAACATTTCTTAAGAGTTTCCCTACTTGGGGGCCTGGGTAGCTGACGCTGACTACCACCCCTGGAGTCGCAAGTTTGAATCCAGGGCATGCTGAGTGACTCCAGCCAGGTCTCCTAATCAACCAAACTGGCCCAGTTGCTAGGGAAGGTAGAGTCACATAGCGTAACTCCCTTGTGGTAGCAATTAGTGGTTCTTGCTCTCAATGGGGCGTGTGGTAAGTTGTGCGTGGATCGCGGAGAGTAGCATGAGCCTCCACATGTGGAGTCTCCGTGGTGTCATGCACAATGAGCCACGTGATAAGATTGATTGTCTCAGAAGCGGAGGCAACCGAGACTTGTCCTCCGCTACCCGGACTGAGGTGAGTAACCGTGCTACAACGAGGACCTACTAAGTAGTGGGAATTGGGCATTCCAAATTGGGGAGAAAAGGGGATTTAAAAAAAAAAAAAAAAAAAAAAAAAAAAAAAAAAACTTCCCTACTTGACCTTTTCCATTCAATAAATTCTAATCTATGCAATTACAATAAATTATTATAACTAGTAACAATGAAAAAATTGCCAACTGTATTATTTGTACATCAAAGCAGCATGTGTTTTTCCAGTTATTCCTGGTAAATGACAATTCTGTGCTCAGTGCTGTTTGTACTCACACCGTGTGTAGGCACCACAACATTATGCTGTAAATAAATGAAGAACATTGGATTTAGGAATGCTTAAAATAAACCTGACACAAAAACTGACTAGGCGACATGGGAATTAATCTTACCCTAGCCAAAATAAATCTGGTTCATACTCGATTTATGATTTAGGGTTAGGATTACTAGAAATAATCTTTTATTATTAAACAAAAAATAAATAAATTACACATCAGCTAAAAACACTGCAGCTGAAGCAATGTCCACAAACACATACCATTTTGTATGTTTTTCCAGTGTTTCCAAAGAAGAGACATCCAAAACAGCCATGAATGGAAAAGCAAGAGCATCTAAAATGACTGAAAAATTCTCTTGAAATGCTGCGTTTGTGCTTAGATTAAATTTGAACTGCATCTGGGAGAAACATTGCGCCGGTTTTGTTGGTGCCTTTTGTCTTTTCTGACTTTTTTTTACAGCTTATTATCATGCAGTAACACAATGACACTGTAAATGATATATGTCGTCATAAAATCAGAGACCCTCCTCTCGAAATCCAAACACAAGTGGTCACAGGAGAAGCATTTAAGCGTCCAAGTGTAATCATCGATGTGTCTCATCTGACCACATGTGATCAGATCACCTGAGACGCATCTTAATATTAGGTGTAAACGTTGCCTGAGAATAGAATGCAAATATAAAATATGACTGAGGACAACAGATTTTGAGCCAGACAATAATCAAAGAAAAGCATCAAAACAAATGGCTTTCACTTCTTAGACCTCAGTCTATCTCTCATAACCCACTGTCTTCCTCTATTTTATCAGACATCTTTGTTCCTTCCCTTCTCAACAAACCCTTCCACTTTAGTTCCAATATAAATGTAACATCTTTGTAACATTTACATGACATCAGCTTTAAGGACTAAATAGAATACTTGAATACTAGAATCACACCGAAGAACTAATTAATTAAAACTGTAAATAAATAGTCAATTGACAGCTCTAATATTAAATAATCTTCAACCAAAGCTCAAGTTAACAAGCTAATGTTCAGCCAACTTTATAAATAGTGACAACAATAGTAATATGAATATTTACTACCATGATAAACACAATCAACACAATCAGCTTGGACAATGGTATTGTCTGTGTAGCTGGTTCAGTCGCGGCTTGACGATTGGTTCCTGGGCTCAGCGCGCCGCTCAAGGCCGTGCCCAGCCCCGGTTCCTTTCTTCCCGGAGGTGCATGAGGAGCTCACGAGGTCGTGGCGGGCACCTTTCACTGCCCGGACCCGGTCTCTGAGCTCCTCTGCTCTCACTACCCTCGACGGTGGGGCTGCCAGGGGGTACTCGGCGATTCCCCAAGTGGATAAGGTGGTTGCGGTGCACCTGTGCCCGCAAAACGCTGCCACTTGGCGGAACCGCCTGAGACTCCCGTCCAGCACCTTTAGGTTTACGTCGTCTCTGGGGACTAAAGCCTACGGTGCCGCTGGACAGGCCGCCTCCACCCTGCACGCCATGGCTCTCCTGCAGGTGCACCAAGCCAAGGCGCTAAAAGAACTGCACGAGGGTAGTTCTGACCCGGGATTGATGCAGGAGCTGCGCTTGGCAACTGATCTCGCCCTCCGGGTCAACGAAGGTCACAGCACGCACTCCCGGGCAGGCGAAGTCCACCCTGGTGGTCCAGGAGCGCCACCTATGGCTCAACTTGGTCGAGATGAGGGAGGCTGACAAGATACGGTTCTTTGACGCCCCCGTATCCCAGGTCGGCCTATTCGACGACACCGTCGAGGACTTTGCCCAGTAGTTCTCGGAGGTTAAGAAGCATACGGAGGCTATTCAGCATATCCTGCCCTGGCGCGGGTCAAGATCCAGCACAATCGTCTGCTCGTTGCCAGGGGCGTGTTCTGATAACATGCTGCATTCATCTTGCCATTAATTTTCACAAGATTCCCCATGCCTTTAGAGCTCTCACACCCCCAAAACATCAGTGAGCCACCACCATGCTTCACATTGGCGATGGTATTCTTTTCACTATAGGCCTTGTTGACCCCTCTCCAAACATAGCGCTTATGGTTGTGACCATAAAGCTCTATTTTGGTCTCGTCCCTCCAAATTACAATGTGCCAGAAGCTGTGAGGCGTGTCAGGGTGTTGTCAGGCATATTGTAACAGTAAAGGCTTCTTTCTGGCAACTCGACCATGCAGCTCATTTTTGTTCAAATATTGTCGTATTGTGCTCCTTGAAACAACCACACTGTCTTTTTCCATCCTGTCCTTACCTGAGGTTACCTGTGGGTTTTTCTTTGTATCCTGAACAATTCTTCTGGCAGTTGTGGCTGAAATCTTTCTTGGTCTACCTGACCTTGGCTTGGTATCAAGAGATCCCCGAATTTTCCACTTCTTAATAAGTGATTGAACAGTATTGACTGGCATTTTCAAGGCTTTGAATATCTTTTTATATCCTTTTCCATCTTTATAAAGTTCCATTACCTTGTTACGCATGTCTTTTGACAGTTCTTTCCTGCTCTCCATGGCTCAGTATCTAGCCTGCTCAGTGCATCCACGTGAGAGCTAACAAACTCTCATATCTCCATTTTGATATTATTTTGATTAATTACACAGCCCTGAACGATCGTGAAATTAGTCTACTGATGCACTCTATTAAATTTAATGGCCAAAATAAAAGGCTCATTAAAATCGTCATGATATTCACAATATTGTTTTATTTTACATCGTCAGCAATATCATCACGTTTATTTTATGGGTATTTGATGTATCGACCAGCCCTACTTCCCCACAGGCATTAGCATACAAGCGAGAGATCACTGTACAGGATTTAAATAGAGGAGTCATCTGGTCATTGATATCTGCATCCATATCACCCTGCAGCTCTTACCTGGTTGCCCACTATGGCTAAGCAGGGTTGAACCTGGCCAGTTCCTGGATGGGAGACCTCCTGGGGAAAACTAAGGTTGCTTTGGCCCTTCTCAATCATGGCCTCCTAATAATTCCCGTCCATTAATTGGCTCTATAACTCTACTCTCTCCTCTCCACCAATAGCTGTTGTGTGGTGAGTGTGGTGTGGTGCACTATGGCTGCTGCACACTGGTGGTGGTTGAGGAGATTCCCCTGTTCACTGTGCCTAAAATCATTTCTGCAGTGCTACACGCCCACTAGAAGCCTGCGGTCGGCTAAGGAACATCGCCTTGTTGTACCAACACAAAGAGGCACCAAAATACTTTCCCGGACTTTTGGCTTCATCGTACCACGTTGGTGGAATGACCTGCCCAACTCCATCTGTAAAGCTGACTCACTTTCTGTCTTCAAAAAACAGCTAAAAACACATATTTTCCATGAGCATTTAACCAGTCACAAAAAAAAAAAAAAAAATTCTTGTTGCACTTTAATCTGTTTTGAATACTACTATTCTGATGCAAGTGAAACTTTGTAATATGGCACTTTTCATGCCACTATATCCTTAAGATGATTCGCTTATGTTTTCCTCTTTTGTAAGTCGCTTTGGATAAAAACGTCTGCCAAATGAATAAATGTAAATGAGTGCCTAGAAAAGCGCTATATAATTGTAAGGAATTATTAATATTATCATTATATAACAATACTGACAGTTCTTTAGTATGCAGTCAAGCTGACGGTGATGTGTATGACAACAAGATGAAAACAGCAGGTTTTTGTCTCATAATTGACACACATGAAACGTATAACACACTGCTACCACAAAAGTACCA
This sequence comes from Myxocyprinus asiaticus, assembly GCF_019703515.2. Classification (NCBI taxonomy): domain Eukaryota; kingdom Metazoa; phylum Chordata; class Actinopteri; order Cypriniformes; family Catostomidae; genus Myxocyprinus; species Myxocyprinus asiaticus. The sequence goes on from NC_059360.1 coordinate 32,069,841, forward strand.
AGAACTCTAATATAAAATGTAATAAAATGTGTATAAAATGTACATAGCTTTGCCTAAATGTTGTGTGTGGACTTTAATCAGTGATTTATTGCAGTTGCAGACACATGAGCAATATTCTGGTCTCCTGGCCAAACAGCACACACTGACATCTTTACTTACTGCATTAAGTCATGTAATAGCACATGTGTACGCATATATAAACACACGTGTTCAGGTCAATACAAAAATAGGACAGCTAAGCACTCTCTGTGTCCAATTATCACACTGTGTGTATTTGCAGAGAGACTCACAGAAAAAATAAATAGCATTTTGGCATTCAGTCACACATGAAACCAATAAAACCATTAGCATACCAGGTGATTTAAATGTGCATATATGACTAGATGTTCTGGCTAATATTTAAACATATATAAAAAATTTACAATCAATTAAATGCATCATGTGCGTGACACAAAATGCACTCGTGAAAGTAGTACATGTTTTGAAATTCTGAAATAAAAATGTTAAACTCAAATATGACATCATATTGGATAACTTTAAAGTTTTGTAAACTTTAAAATGGTAAGTGCACTGCTTACTAATGGCTGGAAATAGTGCATTATATGCCTTGAAAGCATCTCTGTCAGTTCAACCACTGCTGGCAAGGTTAGTGGAGATCACACACTACCATTACATTGGATCTTTTGCAGAAGTAGACATGCAGTAATCAAATTTGAATTGAGAAGTTTTACACAATTTTTTTACAGAAGTTATATGGAAGTTACTTGAAATTGTGGACTTTTTCCTAAAACACTCTTTTCAGTCATTTGAAAACACAAATATTGCCAGGACCGGAATTAACTGTTGTACAATCATCTGATAACATTTTAAATATGCAAAGTATTTAAAACACTAATCTTAAAGGCTTAACCAGTTTTGCCAGATAGCTTTGAGATACCAAAGATCAAAAAGTAAACACTGACTTGGCATCTTAAGATGTTCAAAGGTCAAATGCTCACAAATGTCAAGGAGCCTTTAAAGAAATATTCCAGGTTCAATGCAAGTTAAGCTCAATTTGTGGCATAAATAATGTTGATTACCACAACAAAACAATTTTGAAATCCCCAGACAACCAAACAGAAGCTACAGCTAAAGCATGTCCACAAAACTTAGTTTGTCAGTGCAGTCAGTAATGTAGCTGATTGAAAGGTAAACATCAGAGCATCTTTTTGCAGCTCAGCAGACAACGGTGCGGTGGTGGATTGTGTCTGTTGAGTGTTGATTTCACGCTACACTGTTACCTAGTTGGTGAGATGCAATGCTGGTCCATCTTTTACTCTCCGTGACAACGAGCTTATAGCTAACTAGCTAACCACGTAGCTGCTTTCATTGATGTCAGCTGAGTGGAAGCTAATGTGTAAACACGTATTCACCAAACTGTTTTGTTCAGGATTCACAGTTTGGTACCCTCTTCAACCAAGCAATTCCAGTCGTTGCATTTATAAAATGTAATATTTAGAAGTCTGGTTTTCCAGACATTAAAATACGATATGTAATAAAAGTAGATTTAATAAATAGTATATTTGCCCTGTGTAAATAATAATATATAGGAACTGTATCTAAAATAAATGAGGGGTGATAAATAAATACTAATACAACAGGCTGGAAAAATAGACATTTATTCATTTTAATGTCCTATATATATTTTGAATGTGTTGAAACTTGTCACCGGGCGACGCACCCTAAAAACAGCACCGTCAAATCGGTTTCATGCTGAAGAGCCACTTAAAAGTATGTTTTTTTTCTCTCTTGTAAAATGTAAACGAGTGTAAATGCCAACACCATCATATATGTCAAAAGGACACCTGCATGAAGTTGGCCCCCACCCCACGCAAAACGTCGGCAAAATAGTCTCAATCGTTTGTGTTCCGTTTGTGCTGTAAAAATTTTCGTTTGTGCTGCTTCGGTTTTTAGATATTAAAATAATATTTATAGGTCATTCTGAGGTCACTCGGCCCCCCCACATGCTCCAAATTCACCCCAAATAGTCTCGTTCCTTTGTGCTTCGTTTGTGCTGGTTTGTGCCGGTAAAATTTTCGTTTGTGCTGCTTCGGTTTTTTAAATATTAGACATTGAATTATAGGTGATGACGTCACCAGCCCCCCCACATGCTCTAAATTCACCCAAAATAAGCTCAATCGTTTGTGCTTCATTTGTGCCAGTAAAAGTTTCGTTTCTGCGACTGTCTTTTTTTTAACAATACAGTTGAAGTAACACGGTAAGATCCAAATGGCAAACCAAATCACATAAATAGTCGCATTCACTTAACCGTTACCTATCCACTGTGCGTTTTCAACTTTTAACGGACACAGTGGATCACAGGATGTGTGGAATGTAACACAAACTCCAAGGTAGGTGTTTTTACTTGTTACTGTATGTATTTATGTGAATAACAGTAGTAATATTAACATTGTCATAAATACAGGCACCATAATCTGTTTGGTGTAGCTCTGTGTTTATACATACGTAGGCTATGTGTGTGTGTGTGTGTGTGTGTGTGTGTAGGCCTATAAAGTACAGGTTAAAAGTTTGGAAACATTAAGATTTTTAAATGTTTTTGAAAGAAGTCTCTTAATCTCACCAAGGCTGTATTTATTTGATAAAAAAATACAGTAAAAACAGTAATATTGTGAAACAATACACTTTAAAATAGCTGTTTTCTGTTTTAATATAATTTAAAATGTAATTTTATTTCTGTGATGTCAAAGCTGAATTTTCAGCATCATTACTCCAGTCTTCAATGGTTTGTTTGTTTTTAATTTTGTTTTTGTTTTTCTTTATATTTTACTTGTATTATTTATTTTATAGATTATACTGATTATATCTTTTTTCTAATTGTAGTCTATATATGCTCTATATTTTATACTATGTGTTGGAATGACTATTGTCATGACACAAATATAAATATCATGTTCAGTATAAACTTGTTTTCATGTATTACTGTATTGGTCCAAATATAAGGATAATATAATATAGTAATAATATACAAGGATAATATATCTTATATTAGGACCAATATGGTAATGTTGACCCCTAGATGCACAATGTATGGGTCACACGTGCAACTTTAATTAGCATATATTAGTATTAGCAATGAGTTTTCTGTTCAATAAACATTGACAATCTTAGCTCTCTTGAATGTTGTACCATTATTCTTTAAGTTAACAAATAATATTTTAACTGACAGTGTTAAAACATTGTACTTACATTGGCCAGAAATTTGATTTATATAAACTTTTTCTCTACTAACTCTACACTAATTTCCACAAGAGCATCTTGAACAGAAGTGTCACTTGCGCCTAGTGGTGGCAGTGAAGTGTAGCAGATGATACTCCATGTAAATAAATAAAAAGTTCAATCAGGAAAGACCAGTGAATGAAGTAAAGATAATTGTTTATTGAACAAATGATGTGATGGTTAGTCTTGACAGAAAGTCTTCGGCAATTCGACTCTAAAAGTGTGTTCACATCGAGATTTGCGCTTTTGTTCTCGTGCCCAGAGCTGAGCGAAAGTGAGTGACAGAAAAAGAGTCCGACAGACACCAGATGAATATTGAGCTGCTGCTGTCAGAACACCAATAAGTTTTTAATAAACACCATAGTGACTACAAAAACATTGATAAGGAGTTGTTGTTGTATTAAAACATCTTAATCCAACATTTTGGTAAGAGATTGAAATGACAAACCCGAAATAAAATGCTCACTGCTCATAAATTGTACTGACTACACACAAAACAAGATAGACCTATTTAAGAAATATATAATATAGTAGCCTAATATATAGTAATCAGAATGACTGAGACTGCTACTAACCTTTTTTTTTATTTTTGTGACCATTAAGTGATCTAATTTATTCTGTCAGTATTGTATTCAATAAATATCAGCATTTATAATTCACCTGTAATTCAGTGTCTAATATTTAAAATACCGAAGCAGCACAAACGAAACTTTTACCGGCACAAACCAGCACAAACGAAGCACAAATGATTGAGCTTATTTTGGGTGAATTTAGAGCATGTGGGGGTGCTGGTGACCTCAGAATGACCTATAAATATTATTTTAATATCTAAAAAACCGAAGCAGCACGAACGGAGCACAAACGATTGAAACTATTTTGCCGACGTTTTGCATTGGGTGGGGGGCCAAATTCACGCAGGTCAAAAGGACCGATGCCCGTCAACCAAAACATGAGCTCATTGATGTCATTAAATATCAGTCTGCTTATTTATTCCATCCATTACTCCTGGTCGAAGGCTTCCGTAAATATTTAGTTTATACGTAGGGTTACGTTCTACCTAAGTTTGATGGTTCAACGCTCAAATATTTAGTAGTGCGTAAATTGTGACTTAGTGCCCATTTACGCCACAATTAGGCTAAGTTCTAATGTACGTATATCTGGTGCAACCGGCCCCTGATGTTTATTTAGCTATTTATTTTATTTTTATTTATTCTTTATTTAAATGGTCAGCCATTGACTGATACTAAACAGTACTGATGTTTATTTATTTATTTAAATGTTCAGCATTTGACTGATATTAAACATACAGTACTGATGTTTATTTAGCTATTTATTTTATTTGAATTTACTCTTTATTTAAATGGTCAGCATTTGACTGATACTAAACATACAGCACTGATTTTTATTTGATTTATTCTTTATTTAAATGGTCAGCAACTGATTATTACTGAACATACAGTACTGATGTTTATTTAGCTATTTATTGTATTTTTATTTATTCATTTTCTCAGTGTTCATTTCTAGAATTTGTTGACAATGTATAATAATAATGTCAAATATTCTTTGATAAAAATATCTGTTTAAGAAAGCAGCCTTCTGAGTACCTTTGCATAGTAATATCGGCACACAATCCACATAGAAAAGGTCTGTTTTCATTCCAGCTCAAAAATTAACTATATCGGTAATCAGTGAATTTTCCCCCTCTAAAATCGTTATCAGTCGGGCTCTAGACAGTAGAATACAAAAAATTGACATGAGTGAAAACAACAGAACAACAATAATCAAAGACAAGCATAAAAACACCCTCACAAACACATGGCTTTTTATTCCTAGATCTCAGTTTCTTTCTAATAACCCACTGTCTTCCTCTCTTTTATCAGACATCTTATAATGTAACAAAAGTACGGGTACTTTGGTACCAAGTGGATACTAAAATTAAAAAAAAAAAAGATGTCATGATACCCGTGTTTATGCAGTTTTTGTAGTATCGGTGAGCACTGACTCAGACACCGAATGTGTGATTTATGATAAATGTGTGAAGCTGGTCATATGCTAAAATTACTGCCTCATATGCATAAATAATTTCGACTTGTCCCTCCTTTTCTTTAAAAAAAGCAAAAATCAAGGTTACAGTGAGGCACTTGCAATGAAAGTTAATGTGGCCAAGTTCGAGTGTTTAAAAGCAGAAATGTGCAGCTTATTTTATAAAAAATTTACTTTGTTAAAACCTTTGTATTATTTGAGTAATATATCAATATATTGCCACAAATGCTGTCGATTGAGCTTAACTTGTACTGAACCCTGAATATTCCTTTAACAGAAGATGTAAGTGCATTAAAAAGGAGTTAAATACAGATCTGTCATTTCAAGACACTGTCCTTTAGATCTTATGTTCTCTTCTTTCCCACAAGTGGTTTCTTTTCTTTTTTTTTTTATATTGACAGACTGTGGGAAAGCAAATGTTTCTCTAGAGGAGGAAAGCAAGCCATCCACTAGAATATCTAATGTCTGTGCTCTGTGAGTGTGTGGATTTTTCCATTCAGAGACGTTTCTGTCTACGTGATTCAAAGATGAAATTTTTTTATTGCTCTACCAGCCCTGAATGAAGAAATTAATTTAATTGAAGACCTCAAAAGCAAGTTACTGCTCTGAGAAACACAGATTAGTTCAATTAATTTAAGATGGTATTATTTTATCAGGGCAACCCTCTACGGTCATGTTGGAGAAAGAATCGCCATTTGCTAGTAAATTATTGTTTTTACTCGCCAGACGTTTGACATGTAAGCATAATGCAAATGAAAAAGATATTAAGCAATCTGAAAAAGGGGGCCTCTTCATATATATAATTTCACACAGTATAATATATTGTACATTTTATTTTTACACTGGCGGCCAAAAGTTTAGAATAATGTACAGATTTTGCTCTCATGGAAAGAAATTGGTCCTTTTATTTAGGGATGCAACGATCCAATACCTGGATCGGTATCGGCTCTGATACTGACATTTTTAAACAGATCAGGTATCAGTCCGTCGAGCCCGATCCAAATCCGATACTGTGTTTTAGTCATGTTCGTTACTGTCAAGCTCAAAAAAATGACATAAAAGAACCATAAAACACCACTGAAGTAGTTCATATCACTCATCCATTTTATTCAAAGCCACTTGAAGACATGCGATAGCTCTGTGAATCACAAAAGGCTGTTTAATAAGTAAATATATAATATGCACTTGCAGCGCCAGCACGTTATTGAATGACGCTGCTCTGTTTACACGTACGCGTGGCTAATTTTAGCCTTCACAGCGGTTTGCAATATTTGAGCGCTATCACGAACAACATCTCGGATGTAGATGCTCAATTGTTCTATGCATTTAGAACGGCACTGGAGGTGCATTTTGACCAGAATTTAAATAAGAAGCTAATTAAACTACTGTGAACTTTCCTACAAATAGACACATACAGGACTTCCTGGAGAGTTCAGAATGTCAAAATAAAAGTGTGAGGGTTTAAAAGTTAAAGGTGTCACGGAGGCAGAGATATGAACTCTTTTCAGAGGCTTATTGAACAGTTGATTGAAACAGTGATGTAAACATTGTGAGTAAATCCAGTTGAGCAGAGTGGCAAACAGCAGATGAGTAATATCCAGGTATAGACACGATGAACAGATAACTCACAACAGTCTTATGATACTTGCAGGCAATAATGAAGACACAAGTATGTTTGACATAGTAGAAAGGTGTGGCGTCTCAGAGATACTATCGATGAAAACAGACAAAGAGTGTTTGTGAAAGTGGGGTATATATGCAGTCCTTGATTAGCCACTAATGATCTGCAGGTGCGTGAAATCAGAACTCAGGGGAGAGTGAGCGCTGTGACGGCAGTGAGGAAGAAAGAGAGAGAGAGACTGGAGGATCCGTGACAAAATGTGCACGATTGAGATATATTACTATATACAGGTGCATCTCAATAAATTAGAATGTCGTGGAAAAGTTCATTTATTTCAGTAATTCAACTCAAATTGTGAAACTCGTGTATTAAATAAATTCAATGCACACAGACTGAAGTAGTTCAAGTATTTGGTTCTTTTAATTGTGATGATTTTGGCTCACATTTAACAAAAACCCACCAATTCACTATCTCAAAAAATTAGAATATGGTGACATGCCAATCAGCTAATCAACTCAAAACACCTGGAAAGTTTTCCTGAGCCTTCAAAATGGTCTCTCAGTTTGGTTCACTAGGCTACACAATCATGGGGAAGACTGCTGATCTGACAGTTGTCCAGAAGACAATCATTGACACCCTTCACAAGGAGGGTAAGCCACAAACATTCATTGCCAAAGAAGCTGGCTGTTCACAGAGTGCTGTATCCAAGCATGTTAACAGAAAGTTGAGTGGAAGGAAAAAGTGTGGAAGAAAAAGATGCACAACCAACCGAGGGAACCGCAGCCTTATGATTGTCAAGCAAAATTGATTCAAGAATTTGGGTGAACTTCACAAGGAATGGACTGAGGCAATCAAGAGCCACCACACACAGACGTGTCAAGGAATTTGGCTACAGTTGTCGTATTCCTCTTGTTAAGCCACTCCTGAACCACAGACAACGTCAGAGGCGTCTTACCTGGGCTAAGGAGAAGAAGAACTGGACTGTTGCCCAGTGGTCCAAAGTCCTCTTTTCAGATGAGAGCAAGTTTTGTATTTCATTTGGAAACCAAGGTCCTAGAGTCTGGAGGAAGGGTGGAGAAGCTCATAGCCCAAGTTGCTTGAAGTCCAGTGTTAAGTTTCCACAGTCTGTGATGATTTGGGGTGCAATGTCATCTGCTGGTGTTGGTCCATTGTGTTTTTTGAAAACCAAAGTCACTGCACCCGTTTACCAAGAAATTTTGGAGCACTTCATGCTTCCTTCTGCTGACCAGCTTTTTAAAGATGCTGATTTCATTTTCCAGCAGGATTTGGCACCTGCCCACACTGCCAAAAGCACCAAAAGTTGGTTAAATGACCATGGTGTTGGTGTGCTTGACTGGCCAGCAAACTCACCAGACCTGAACCCCATAGAGAATCTATGGGGTATTGTCAAGAGGAAAATGAGAAACAAGAGACCAAAAAATGCAGATGAGCTGAAGGCCACTGTCAAAGAAACCTGGGCTTCCATACCACCTCGGCAGTGCCACAAACTGATCACCTCCATGCCACGCCGAATTGAGGCAGTAATTAAAGCAAAAGGAGCCCCTACCAAGTATTGAGTACATATACAGTAAATGAACATACTTTCCAGAAGGCCAACAATTCACTAAAAATGTTTTTTTTATTGGTCTTATGATGTATTCTAATTTTTTGAGATAGTGAATTGGTGGGTTTTTGTTAAATGTGAGCCAAAATCATCACAATTAAAAGAACCAAAGACTTAAACTACTTCAGTCTGTGTGCATTGAATTTATTTAATACACGAGTTTCACAATTTGAGTTGAATTACTGAAATAAATGAACTTTTCCACGACATTCTAATTTATTGAGATGCACCTGTATTACTAAGTTGAATGGGTTCCAAAAAATAACTGTGTGAATGAAAAGTGAGCTGATATCTTACAACTAAACTGAACAAAAAAGAGATCTGAATCCTTTAAAGTCCAGATACAAGTTGAAAAATTTTGCAAAAAAAAAAACAAAATAAATAAAATAATAATAATAATAATAATAATAATAATAAATAAAAAAATAAAAACGGCTTCTTTTCTACTGATGACTTATACTGGAATTACTGTTAATTTTGCTGCTACATTATCCAGTATACTAGTTAACAATAAAGTTTTTCTTAAAAAGCTATACATTTATATTGAAAAATGTGTAGTTAGATGTTTGTGTTTCTTTACATATTAAAGAACATACCCAATTAATTCCACACAATAATGTAAAGATATTCTAAACTGATTATGCAAAAAAACAACACTGGTATCAAATCGGGATCGGTCGATACTGAGATATCCGATATCGGAAGAGAAAAAGGGGTATCGGTGCATCCCTAATTTTATTCACCAAAGTGGCATTCAACTGATCACAATGTATAGTCAGGACATTAATAATGTGAAAAATTACTATTACAATTAAAAAAAAAAAAAATCTTTTCAGGCTTCAAAAACATATGAATGACAAATATAAAAGTATACATTTTAAAATAATTAAAAGAATAATTTAATTATCAAAATATTTCTAAACTAAAATATCTCTCTCTTATTTGTCAGATTTATTCTTGGTCCATTTTACTTTTAAAAGGTTTTTTTTTTTCTTTTGTTTGTTTTGTAACCCAGCCAACCTGAATAGCTATTACATTATATTATATTATATTATAAATAGCAAAATATTTCTGCCTTAAATTCTTCACTTTCACAAATTAATTTAAGGCTCTCTGAATAACTCATGAGCCCTTATTTCTCATTAAGGAAGACTTTGACATCTGTTTCTTGCATTTTATCATCTCCACAGAAATAGAGTAGGTAGTCACTGCGTGTCGTTTACACTACGTGAATGAACCCGCAGTGACAACGGACATTTGCCATTACACAGTTGTTAAATTAAAGTGAAACTTGAGCCGCTGTAGACGGCACATCAGAGCACTTGAAGCAGTTCATCTTGACGTGCTCTTAAGAGAGCTGTGGGTGATGTCCGCAGTGGGGTTTCATGAGACGCTCAGAGTTCAACTGAATGAGACACACTCTGCATTCCAAACAGGATAAATTCACCTCAGAAGGTCACTTTGAAGGGGGAACGATTGTGGCCGCCATGTTGAATGGTCATTCCAAACCGAAGGGCTCATAAATAGCTGCTTTGAAGGGCCCTTCCGAACGGGCGTTTTCGTAGGGTTCAAAAGATTGACACTTTGCTGCCAAGAGGACCGGAACCGGAGCATGCATCACAAATATGGAGGTTTGTCAACTGTAATTTAGTGTAAATTAAACCAGCTGCAACTGCAATCTGTTTCTATAAACAAAAACATGTGACATCCCTTCATCTCCATAGTCTATAAAAGCTTTTAATTATTATAATGAACTTTTAAAAATGATTTTAAACCCCTGGCTTTTTGTTTGAAACTGGTTAATTCTTGTGTTATTTTTATATAAATTCGCTGGATCAGTTATTCTAAAGGAGTTTAAAAATAATAATAAAAGTAGCATTTTATTTATTTAATAAATGCAAAATGTACATTATTGATTTCTTTTTTATTAAAATAAAAAACATTAAACGGGAAGCTTACATTTTTCATAAAGTCAAAGATATAAAAAATGTATTTTCAGTTTCTATTCTGAAACCAGCTAGTGCTGCAAAATCATGCGTAAATATTTTTGATTGGGTGCAGGTAATGTTCATTGGCGTCAGCCTTTGTGTGACAGCAGCGACAACATAGATGACGTTGAAGTGCGTTCCGAATTACAGATTTTTGAGCCCTACACCCTTCAACCCTTTGAAGCTCTCACTCTGGAGGGTAAACCCTCAGAAATGATTAGGGCATTGGGATGAGCCCTTCGGAATGGAACATACTCATAAATGCGTTTTCCTGTGCGCCCATGAGATACAGCATGCAGGGAAAGACGAGGCTGAATCCGGCTTCTTAATCACCTGCTTTTTATTCAGTAAAAGGATCTCGGAGCTTCAACACTACACAACTCAATCACAGGCAAGTGAAATGTTAATAATTACTCGCCAGTGGCTAATAACAGACATATTTTAGTCACATAGCATTAAACTGACTCACAATGTAGGGCTGAAGGGTATGAATGGTTTAAGCAAAACCGATGCACACATAGATTTTTTGCCTATTACACTGATTTCGCGTTGCATGCACAGTAAACACTTTTACCAGAGAAAAAAATTGCTTGTATTTATTTTAGCTTATTTTGAGCTTGTTTTTCTTGACCAGGTGCTCGTTTCTCTTGTGAGATCTGGCAAAACTTCTAACTTCAGTTGTCCATTTTTGAAGAGGTCTGCTGATGTGCTGAAGGGCATGTGGTTCCCAGAACCAACTTGTGAGTTAAGTGAAAAGAGACATCTGGTGCTCTTATCACCAAGATAAAGATTTATTTTCTGCAACGTTAATATGAAATACAGTTAAACTGCTGTTATGGAAGGCATGCAATCTGTATCCTCCACTAACGTGACCTTGACTCAAGTCTTACTGGCTTCAGTACAGCAGCTGTTTACGCAGGGCCTCATTCATTCCTGCTCCTCCAAACACCTGTGACTCTATATTAAGAGGGGGCTATATTAAAGGGGGGGGGGGGGGGGCAGAACATCCCATCGATGTTCTCAGGAGGGCGTAGGTATACACGTTCTGCGGGAGACGCTGATGTAAAAATAGAGAGGGTGCACAACGGCTAAACACATCCGTGTAGCGCATGGTCATCGAGTGAACTTGCGTATCTTCTCAACTACTGTTTATTAAACCTCTGATTAATGGGTTATCAGCTGTCTTCCTTCTGCTTTCTATCTTGTTTCTGAACAATGAAATCGAGAAATGATATGATTCGGTGACTAAAAACAGCCATTTGGCTCCTTAATGTTTCAGTTAATGAGCCAGTGGCTCCCAAGTAATTATTTTCGTCTGGAGCCCTGCCCTTTACACTTTTGCTGCACTTCAAATATTTTATTAATTAACCTTTTTAAGGGGTGTGTCTGTGTGTGTTCTCATGGGTGTGCCCTTGCAGTAACTGTCTTTTTCCCCCTGGAAAGCACAACTCTTCCCTGCGGGTCAAATTAGAATAGCTCAACCACAAAGCACTCGTTCTTCCTCTAACTGAGGTCCACTACCACAAGTTTCCACACTTTCTATTCCCTATATCTTTCTGTCTTCCACTTTTCCCCCTACATTTGGTTTCTTTCCATTTCTCTTGCAATATCACACAATTCATTTGAATAATAATACAACTGGTAGCGGTTAATCCCTGGTAATTTATAGTAAACATTTGTTTTACTTACATTATTTACTTTGTGTTCTTTGCCTACAGCAAACCACAGAATACAAAGACACACCAGTTCATAAACTCTGGCATACTGAATACAAGCAACGGTTAGAACCTTAGTGTAATCTTTATAATTCAAACAAAAGAATATACAGTTGTCTGTGCAGCAAACAGAGTATTGAGGATGTTTGGGTTGTTCAGTAAAGGGAAGATATTAAAAGGTCTTTCAGGGTCGATCTGGTCTCTCAGTGAAGTAGTTTTTAAACATGTTGATAAGATTAAAATATGCCGTTTCATTACTATTTAACCTCTTATATGCATTGTATACAGTAATCATGTATTTTTATGAATGTGATGCAGTGAAGTGTGTAATCAGTGCATTAACTGGTTGAAAACACTGCTGGAATACTAGAGAGTCCTGCATTTAAAGGAATATTCAGAGTTTAATACAAGTTCAGCTCAATAGACAGCATTTGTGGCATAATGTTGATTACCACAAAAAATTATTTTGGCTCATCCCTCATTTTCAAAAATGCAAAAATCTCGGTTACAGTGAAGCACTTACAATGGAAGTGAACGGGGATGATTTTTGGTGGGGTTTAAAAGCAGAATTATAAAGCTTATACATTTTTTTAAAAGTCTGCGCCACCAAACGGAATTGCAAAAAATAAAAGTTTTTTTGAAAACAGCTTTCTGAGTTCGCCCCGCTTCTGCCGTTGATCAAACAACCAGATAGTCCTGCCCACAACTCACTCCATTAGTTGAGTGAATGTTGTCTCATGAGAATGGTCGCTTAAAACAGAGGAACTTTCAAAGTCAACAATGTTACGCTGTCATGGCAACGAAGTTGTAAAATCGGATCCAACTATAACTTCAAGGCCTTTAATATCTCAGCGTGGCTGCCGCTTTCTCTCATAGTGGAAGCGTTTTGTGCAGTCTAGGCGGTGCTCGTTTCACGGTTTCAGGGGCGGGTCATTACCATGGTTACAATCATCAAGAACTCTGGTGCCCTGGCAACACTCTTCTGTATAATTTAGATGCAGTTGGACCAAACAGATTTTAAACTGGGCTCACGTTGTTTCTTTAACTGTGTATATAGCTCATATAGTCGTTAAATCAAATTATTAGTTGTTCAGTTAAGTCATAATCAGTGGAGAACATGAAACATGATAAAACTTGAGATAAACGAATGATAAAGTAAAAATGGCATTTATGTTTATTGTTGATTTGTGTATGTCTGTGATCTGCTTACAAGAGAACCTGATGCATTATTTTTCTCATCATAATGTATTAGTTGTTATTTACAATTTCATTAGAATTAAGATATTTTGTGTAAGGTTTATAACTAGCATAGACTTCATGACTCCCACTGAGTTCTGTTAATTTCCTTTTTTTTTTTACATTTAATTTTGCAATTTATTTTACCTGGCAAACCAACTCGCATACAAGCGCTGGCTTAAATCTCTACAATATTTTTAGGCATAATATAACTTGGGAAATTCCTCTTCCATGTTTTCAGCAGACTGCTATGAGCTCAGTAAAAATGTTTTTGATTGGCTGTGAATAAAGCATTTCAATTATTTACTAAGCCAGATGCGGCTGCTGCAGCCAGCCAGAAAACGATAAAATATTTTTATCTCTCACGGCACCTGCCGCGAAGAGCCTTGCACGTGAAAGCAGCAGGATTTTGGGTGTACAAGCACCACTAGCAAAACCACCTGTGATTTTCTGCTTTCCGCATGCCTTTCATTGAAAATAAACTAAACTCTAGTACTTGCCGCGTCCAGTAAGTAAGGGCCTTTACACAGAAAAGTTTAGTAAACTATTTTATCACACTAAAATCATGCATATTGTTTATGTCTTGTGGCTAAATTTCTTAAACATTTATGGATTGGCCCCATTCACTTCCATTGTAAGTAGTGATGGGTTGTTCATGAATGGTTAGTTCAATTTGAATGAATCTTTTATATGACTCGGGAAGAACGAGTACTCTCAGAGAGTGATTCGCTCATTTTGATGTGGCCGCGAAGGATCTTTATTGGAAAAAGAATTTAGTTCTACCCCCAACCTTGCTTAAATATAGTTGGTTAGTTAGGTTTTATTATTGCAGTTACACACAGCCTTTCATGTCTCAAATTTTAGCTTTTTTATTTCTTGCAATTTATAACTTCCCATAACATTGAATCTGGTATAAATGACTATGCTGGAGCTGTTGTACAAGTCCAATGCAGATGAATGAGAAACAAGTAAGTAAAAGATAATACAGCCAATCACAATACACCAAGCATAAAGAATAAAGAACACTCGAGCTGTACATCCCAAGAAACCCTTAGGCTGCACAAAAATAAAAATTTTTCCTCATGTCCCACTCCTGTGTTGGTGCAGCCCATTCAGAAGTGATCATCCCAATGCCCTATTTCCCTACTAAGACAATTCCCCTTCACTGTGAGAGCTTCAGATGGCTGAAAGGTAATAACGGTCAGTCAGAACTCACTGTTGAAGCAATTCTTTTTGGAAATTCCATTTGGAACTACCCTACTGCATGGATTGTGCTCCCTTCGAAGTGCCCTGCGAAGTCATGATCAGCGGCAGTTAGAACACAGCCAGATGCGCTGAACAGCTGTAACGGGAAGAAGGGTTCTCATTCTAAAATCATTTGATTGGACAAGGTTTCTCAATCTCTGTGACATCAAGGATTTTCCCGAATCCTTTTAGCCAAGAGAGAGAAACTACAGATTTTAAATGCTTATGGCTGTATCAATATCAGGAAAATGCTGCCTACGGAGGCAGGAAGGGACCAAGGCATGTCCGAAACCAATGTTTGCGCCACCTCCTGTCTACAAAGATACCTTCATCTGATCGTTTTTTGAAGGCAGCAGAGATGTGTCCTTCGCTGCCTATCAAATTCCACAATCCTGTGCATGTGGATCCACAGCGATTGAGCTGAAGAAAGAAAATGGTGGCCGAAGAGGTAGTTGATAGCCAAATTGTGTATAAATGTACGCTTTTTCCCACTTTGTGGTTCGGTTGGACTAAATGAATGCTGGTATCCTAGCAACGATGTGACGTAGTGCTGCCTCGAAATTCTCTATGAAACCAGTTTCCAGAGGTACCTTCATACGCAAAAGCTGTCTGTTGAGTCATTGACTGATAGGTCAGCGAGGCAACAAGACAGCTACCTTTGGATTTACATGCAGCCTATATCTTCTGATGATGAATCTGTCAATGTTTAGAGGTACACTAGTATATAAATGACCTTTAAGCTAATAGATATGGACTAAAAGCAGCAAAACTTTTACAAAATGTCTTTACAAAACAAGAAGCAAAAATCGAAGTTACAGTGAGTTATTTACATTGGAAGTGAATGGGGACAATTTTTGGAGGGTTTTAAAGGGAGAAATATGAAGCTTAAAATTTTATAAAAGAATTTGCATTGAATTCTTCAGTTAAAACTCATGTAGCTTATTATTTGAGCAATAAAGTCAATCATATTTTTTGTGTGTGGTCATTTTAGTGTTTACGGCGGTACAACCTCATGGCAGCAAAGTTGTAAAATTGGATATAACTTTACTCACGGTTTAAAAAGTATTGCCACAGAATGTAAACAATATGTGTTAACATGATTTCAGTGTGATAAAATCACTTGCTTTTCTACATAAAATTATGTCCAATTTCACAACTTCATTGCAAGATGACGTAACACTGTAAACCCTAAAACCACAGCTCAAATGACACGAGTTTTAACAGTAAAACGTATGTAAGTGCTTTTATAAAATTATAAGCTTCACATTTGTGTTTACACTCAAAAAATTGGCCCCATTCACTTCCATTGTAAGTGCCTCACTGTAACCTCGATATTCTAACAAAAGGAGGAACCAGTCCAAATTATTATTTGTGGTAATCAACATGGTGCCACAAATGCTGTCGACTGAGCTTAATTTGTATTGAACCCGGAATATTCCTTTAATCAAACAGTAAGAGATATCATGATTTTATCCAGAGAGAGGATCATAAAAGAGTGTAACTCAAATGTATCCTTCTGGTTTCAGAGTACAAGAAACTGACAGGAATTCTCCAAAAGACAGATAAAACGTATTAGTATGCAGAAATAACGTTTTGCTTTCCACCTTTCAACAGACCTAAAGAGCTAATCGTTCCCTAATTAAATTTATCAGAGATTTTAATACGACATGTCGAAAATGACATGTCAAGTCGTGCTTAGTTGCGTAAAAAAAAAAAAAAAAAAAAAAAAAAAACAGAGAGTAACATGTTGGCCGCACAGCCTCACATCAGTGTAGGCTATCGTCCAATTTTTTCTCACCACCAGACCCGTCAACATTTAACAACTATATAACAGCGATAGTGAAACATAAGCTGACGTGTATGATGAGCAAGAAAAAAAATTTTTTTTTTTAAATAAATAAAAAAATTCACACCGTTATTATTATTATTTTCTATGTAAAACTTGCGCTTGACAGACGTCTTTGACCGTTGCGTCGCTTTATTTTAGACGCCGTGTCAAATTAAGAATAACTTCAACACTATATTACGGCCATCGAGATCACGCGCCATAGGCAAAACGGACATAATCTCACCGATGCGATGTGTCATAACGCTTCTTTACCTTTAGAAACGTAGAATCCGTAAAGCTGATCCAGACAGGACGCGTCCATTGGACCCCATATGTCGCGATGATTAGGAAAGCGATTAAAGAGAGATTACACCGCAAAGATTCACTCGACCCGAGACGAGGAAAATAAATGATCCTAGTCCACAGAGGCCGGTTATATATTACAGACCTATAGATGAATAGTGGAAGTCATGTAAAAATACACGCAACCTGTTTTTAGAAAGGCCCTGGAGAAGTAGAGACGCACAGACCCCGTTGAGTCGAACTCACCTTGTTTTACCTCCCAAAGGAGACTTGTAGCTCGGCTGATCAAGAGCCGTGGCGCAGAAAAGTGAATCCGGATCCCGAAACAGGCCAGAACAACAAGCCTCCCTAAACCATTATCCTTGCAAACCTGCCGTCGCGTTATGTATTCCCGTCAAGAGTGGGTGAGTGTGTGTTGTGAGGGGACTGATGGCGTTGGCCGTGGACGCCAAGCTGGAGACGTGCGCGGCGCGTCAGTGTGAGGTTTGTTTTTTTTAAAGCGGTCGGTCCTGCGTGAAGGAGGAGGGTGGTGGGGATTCCGTCCTGTCCCACAACACTCTACGGCTAGTGACGCAATACTCAACGCCCCGCCTCCTCCGAGGTCCAACCAGAATGTAACTCTGGATTTACATGCAGAATAATTACTGTAAATGCCCATCATTATGTACACTGGAAAAATGGTAAAAGACTGTAAAAATGCTAAAGTAAAAAAACGCAAATTGGTTAACGAGTAGTTACCATAAATTAAAAAACTGTAATATATTTAAAAAGACAATGCATGTAGTTTTACGGTAAGCTGTTGTAAAAATTAATTTTTTAGATGTAAAAAGTATGCTTTTTCCCGTATAATTAATGGTTCAAATTTATATTATGTTTTACAAGAGAGTACATGTACTTTTTATGGTAAATTATTGCTAAAATTACGGTAAAAAACAGCAATCAGGCGTTCCCAGAATTCCCTGCGTGACCCATTATATTTCATTATATTTTATGGTAATAGTTATGTTTTTCTTATTAGTTATGTACTTTGGGGTGTTTAGCATTGTATTTGATGTAGTTTAGTTAATGTTTATTACATAATTTAAATTTCACGTGTTACCCTGACGGTGTTAAGTGTTTGTGTGTGAGTGACACTGAACACTGTCTCAACAAGTTTATTGATCAGTGCTTTTGGAAGAATCACTTCTGATGAACTTTATTTCATCACGTGCCCTTCTGTAATTACTATGGTGGTAAACAATACATTATAAAGTGAAAAGCAGATTTTTACAGTTTCAAAAAGTTAATATATTAAGTTTATCATTTAATAATATAAACGACAGCACTGCATCGTAAAATATATAGTAAAAACAACAGTTTTAAACTGTAAAATATACAGGTTGTTCTGTAAAGTTTACATTTTTACTGTATTTTTTACATAATTATTCTGGCAACCACAGCTGTCCATTTTTATTTGTAAAAACAACAGAATTGTTTTAACAGTGTAAGTGAAAGTGTGGAAGTTGCCACAATATTTTTTGAGGAAAAATAGTCTGCATAGTGTATGATAGCTATACAGTATGTGATTCAAAAACCACCAAGACCCTCTACAATAAAACAATTTATTTTATAATAATTCAATTAAAATTAAACATACCATTTAGGAATAACATCTAAGACCATTTTAACATGAGACTCTCCTAAAACTGTTTCTCAAATGCCACACTGTACACTGTGCACTTACAACAGTATACACTATGCAAGCAGCCATGTAGTGTATGAATTTTCAAAGTGTAGTATCATTTTACTACACAGAAACATCCATTTAGGTATAGAGCGCAACAGTGCCTGACCACTTTTTCAGCCGTCTGGGTTCCGGAAGGGTTTTCCCCATTCATTTCTTCCACTGACTTTTTTTAAAATCCTTCATAAAAGAGTTGTGAACCAAACCAACCAACTCCGAGGAGAATCACATTACAAACTTGGTTTTGAGGCAAAAAGTATTTGAAAATCAGACATGAAAACAAAGGTACAAGGCTGTGTACTTACCGTCTTTCATGAGGGCACGGACTACAATCCCATGAAACATTCCGAATGATGTCATTGAATAAAATGGGAATATATGAAACTATTGATTTTAGGTTGTTGATTATAAGTTTAGAAAACTCTATATATTACATTTATTGCAAAATATTCTGATATGTACAAATATATAAGTAGTTTAAGGGTGAAGGGAGACCAGCTCGATTATGTCATTCCCAGTGTGTCATGGGAGCGCACAGTCACTCTGAGGCACGTTTCGTGGGTTTCGTTGGTTCATTCTCTGACTGGTGGATCTTTCTCTGCTGTACCATGGGTAATGTAGCTGTTTACCATGAATTCTGCTATCAAACACTATTTTTAAACAGTGAAGTTGAAATAACGCAGACAGATGCTTCAATGGAAGCATATACAGTGCATCCGGAAAGTATTCACAGCGCTTCACTTTTTCCACATTTTGTTATGTTACAGCCTTATTTCAAAATGGATTAAATTTATTATTTTCCTCAAAATTCTACAAACAATACCCCATAATGACGACATGAAAGAAATTTGTTTGAAATCTTTGCAAATGTATTAAAAAAAAAACCCGAAAAAAATAAAATAAAAATCACATGTATATAAGTATTCACAGCCTTTGCTCAATACTTTGTTGAAGCACCTTTGGCACCAATTGCAGCCTCAAGTCTTTTTGAGTATGATTCTACAAGCTTGGCACACCTATTTTTGGGCAGTTTCTCCCATTCTTCTTTGCAGGACCTCTCAAGCTCCATAAGGTTGGATGGGGAGCGTCGGTGCACAGCCATTTTCAGATCTCTCCAGAGATGTTCAATCGGGTTCAAATCTGGGCTCTGGCTGGGCCACTCAAGGACATTCACAGAGTTGTCCCGTAGCCACTCCTTTGTTATCTTGGCTGTGTGCTTAGGGTCGTTGTCCTGTTGGAAGATGAACCTTCGCCCCAGTCTGAGGTCCAGAGCGCTCTGGAGCAGGTTTTCATCAAGGATGTCTCTGTACATTGCTGCATTCATCTTTCCCTCGATCCTGACTAGTCTCCCAGTTCCTGCCACTGAAAAACATCCCCACAGCATGATGCTGCCACCACCATGCTTCACTGTAGGGATGGTATTGGCCAGGTGATGAGCGGTGCCTGGTTTCTTCCAGACATGACACTTGCCATTCAGGCCAAATAGTTCAATCTTTGTTTCTCATGGTCTGAGAGGTGCCTTTTGGCAAACTCCAGGCGGGCTGTCATGTGCCTTTTACTGAGGAGTGGCTTCCGTCTAGCCACTCTACCATACAGGCCTGATTGGAGGAGTGCTGCAGAGATGGTTGTTCTTCTGGAAGGTTCTCCTCTCTCCAGAGAAATGCTGGAGCTCTGTCAGAGTGGCCGTCGGGTTCTTGGTCACCTCCCTGACTAAGGCCCTTCTCCCCCGATCACTCAGTTTGGCCAGGCGGCCAGCTCTAGGAAGAGTCCTGGTGGTTCCAAACTTCTTCCATTTATGGATAATGGAGGCCACTGTGCTCATTGGGACCTTCAATGCTGCAGAAATTTTTCTGTACCCTTCCCCAGATTTGTGCCTCGATACAATCCTGTCTCAGAGGTTTACAGACAATTCCTTGGACTTCATGGCTTGGTTTGTGCTCTGACATGCACTGTTAACTGTGGGACCTTATATAGACAGGTGTGTGCCTTTCCAAATCATGTCCAATCAACTGAATTTACCACAGGTGGACTCCAATCAAGTTGTAGAAACATCTCAAGGATGATCAGTGGAAACAGGATGCACCTGAGCTCAATTTTGAGTGTCATGGCAAAGGCTGTGAATACTTATGTACATGTGATTTTTTTTTATTTTTTTTTTATTTTTAATAAATTTGCAAAGATTTCAAATAAACTTCTTTCATGTTGTCATGATGGGGTATTGTTTGTAGAATTTTGAGGAAAATAATGAATTTATTCCATTTTGGAATAAGGCTGTAACATAACAAAATGTGGAAAAAGTGAAGCGCTGTGAATACTTTCCGGATGCACTGTACCATCGATGAACAACCTCATAGCTTATGGTAGGTTTGTCTTTACAGGTTTATGAGTTATCATTTAATATCAATTTGTCTATGGGATAAATTTATGGGATTTTTACTTCCAGACCCAGACTGCTGCACTCTATTGCTGCAGGCCAGAGATCTCCAATGAGGGCGGAATCTCCAAAAGAGGGCAGAGTTACTCCAGAAGGGGGCAGGGTTATTAAAAACTCCAAAAGGGGGCTCACTTCCACACACAGTTAGGGAAAGTGTTAGGTTAAGGGCTCCCTATGTATTTGTTGGCAGTTTGGGACTCCCACCTCTTTTTGGAACTCTGCATGCCATTATATCCTTCTCGAAACAATCGCCATATTTCAGCTGACGGAAGTGACGTTTCAAATGCACGTGAAGTGGTGCTGCTAGCTTTAGTGTGTTCTTTTGTTGCATTTTCAGTGTTAACATACTACTCACACTACTTACACTACAAATTGACGTAGAATAGTGCAGAAGTGTGCGATTTGGGATGCTACCAGTAACTAAACTGAGAAATAATTCTGTTTACATAGCTATCTAATTTGGGTCATACCATGGATCTTTAAGTAATCTTTTAGAGAGTAGGGACATTTTTTGCATACCTTTCCATGGAAAAATCGCTTACTGCACCTTTAATTACCACAAAAAAAAATTTTTTGACTCAAGGTTACAGTGAGGCATGGAAGTGAATGGGGCCAATTTTTGAAAGCTTTATAGGCAGAAATGTGAAGTTTGTAATTTTATAAAAGCATTTAACTTAATTGTTCTGTCACAACTCATCTTTATTTGAGATGTAAAGTTGTTTAAATCGTCGTTTAAACTAATTTTATAGTTTGCGACGTTACGTCGTCAATCAACGAAGTTGTAAAATTGAATATAACTACACAGAAAAGGTTATTAAGCGATTTTATCACACTTAAATCATGTTAACAGATCATTTTATGTCTTGTGGCTATTGTAGAAGAGAAACTCAGCTCTGCCTTCTGATTGACCCAAGTCTTGCCAATGCACTGATCATGCAGGAGATCAGCCAATGGGGATTCAGCATTGGGTGCAAGAGCTCTATGTATGGAATAGGTGGGACTGAGCAGAGTTTTGGGATAGCCTCTCTTACTGATCATGCACCGATCACACAAAAGGACAGCCAATCAAAATGCAACACTGGCCCAAGGATGCAGTGATGTGAACATATTTGTTGACTGTTAAATATCTAAATATAAATTGCAGAAGATTAGCGGACTCGTGCATGGTACCTCCATAACCTGTAGCTTATCCACCCCAAGTAACCCCCAGGAAAGGTTCACAATCCAGAGAGCCTTTACAGCAGACCTACTTGGACTAGCAGAGTAAACCTACCTTGTGTGCAACCTCCAAGACAGATACAGGCACCTCAGAGGGATATCCATACCCCCTCTGTTTAAGGCACACCCTCTGCTCCTCATTGGTTCAGACCATACTGAGCTCATCACCTCAATTGAGCCAGTGAGACTGGGTCTACCTGGAGGTCCACCAGCTGTCAGGACCTGTCTTGGCTGGACCTTGCAAGGCTCATCCAAGCACCTGCAGGAACAACTCCCAGTTTCACAGTGTCTGTTCACTTCCAGCTGCTCTCCATCAGATGAAATGTGCCATCAAATCGAGAAGCTATGGCAGATGGACATCCTGCCTTACCGTAGTGAAAAGGTGGTGATAAGGTCACAACAAGACCAAGAAGCGTTGAATATGCTGGAGACACAAACTGTACAGGTGAAAGTAGATGGAGTTGCTCAATATTCCACCCCCCTTTTGCGAGTCAAAACCATGCCTGTGTTACATGCTCCAAAGGAGGTTGTGATGTGCCATCTCCACAGCATTGAATGCAGACTAGCAAAGAACCCACTGTTAGCTAGCAAGTACCAAGAAGAGATCCAGAAACTGAAGGAAGCTGGCTATGCCATTAAGATATCACCTCAGGTGAAAAACTGTTGTTACCTGGACCTATATTGGGACCTTCCCTCCTGGGAGTGTTAATCCGTTTCAGAGAACACCAAGTGGCCATAAGTGGCGACATTAAGGGGATGTTTCACCAGGTCTGCCTCCTCCCCAAAGACAGACCCCTTCTGAGGTTTTTATGGTGGGACCTAAAGACTGAGCAACCACCTGATGTGTACGAGTGGCAAGTCCTTCCATTCGACACAACCTGCAGCCCATGTTTTGCGACCTTCGTCATACAAAGACACGTCTTCACCCACTGTCAGAAGGGTGACAAAACACGACAGTCAGTTGAACGCTGTTTTTATGTCGACAACTGTTTACAGAGCACTGCATTACTGTCCTCAAGTTATGAATCATTGTTTTTTCCCCAGTGGAATCTTAAAACAATATTTTCTTCGAGAATCCTAACGCTGCACTCTTCCATACAAAAACACTTCATTTTGACCACTGCTGTCAAGGTCCAAAGAGAGAGAAAAAAAAAAATCATCATTAAAATACCATAAAAGTAGTCCATACAACACTAAGCTTTTCTATGGCCCCAGGAAGCTTTGAACATAGTGCACTTGTCATATGGACTACTGTTATTATGTCTTTATACTGAAACTTTAATAGTGCTTTATAGTATTTGTCCTTTATGAAGCTTGAAAGCTCATGCTCACTACAAACTGTTATTCTATTGAATAGAGCTGCTTAAAATATCTATTTTTAATGTTCCAAGAAAAAGAGCATATGGGTTTTGAACAACATAAGGGTGAGTAAATAAGTGAGTAAAAGTTAATTTTCCATTTTTAGGTGAACTACTACTATTCGCTCTTTGTCTTAAGCCTGATATGCTGAAAACTGCAAATATTGCATGTTTAGTTAGATACTTACATCTCACATGACACTAACACTCTTAACCTGAACTGCTTGCTGATGCGTGGTGCTGGAATAATCCACGAGGTTCCACTCAGCTTTTTAAACTTTACGCCTTCATCGATTTGATTGGCTCATATGACATTGACGAGCGGTGTTAGACTACTGAGCACTGTAAAAATGTAACTTTTTTTCAACCATTATGTTATTCCTGCAACAACTTAATGACAACTAGATGGCAGTGCATAGCCTAATAGATTGCAGCAGAACAGCAACAAGGATATAAATTATAATCTGGCCATATCTTATTATTGGAGGGGACTTGTCCCCCTCAAAGTATATTGCGGTTACGGCCCTGTGTGGATTACTTTTTGAGTAACACACTGTTTATTAGTGAGGACCATCCACACAAGTCGGTTTTAAGATGTTTAATTATATAAAGGCTATAAATTCGGCTATCACAAGCACTGCACTGTAAGCAGGCCTACAGGTGTACGCATGGACAGAGTGGAGTTAAACAGGGAAAGCTACTATTTGGCCAACATTTCCTGGGTCTTTAGTGTAAACATAACAGGCAGCCTGCCTGTACAGTCTTGTGAAATTAGTCACTTTCAGTTGCGCAAAAACAGATGAAGGAGAGAAGGCTCCGAGCAACGCACGGCAAACAGAGAAATGGTCAACAAGTGGTAACAGCAATATGTTTTGTTCATTTTGATTGCATTATTAATTACTGGGCGTTTATGACCTCTTGCAGTGTCCACTCATCCGCAAAAACGATACCATCGATTGCCAAATATTTTGGCACCATTGGTCGTTATGAGGAGGTTAACCTGTACTTAATCGATGACATTCTCGCCATAAACAATTCCCTTGTTACGCTCCCTTCCTCGAAATGCAGCGCAATTCAATTAACAGCTATAATCCGACATGGGACGAGGTTCCCGACCACTAAAAACATACAAAAGATGCGGGCATTCTATAACCTCGTCGTGCGTGATGCGTCCGGCAACTTGAACTGTTTGTCGGAGATAAATCACAGTGGACTGTGTGGTACATGGATTAAATGGACGGACGACTTGTGGACAAGGGCCGTGAGGATCACAGACCGATCAGATGTTTCCCATCTCTGCTGACCGAGGAGAATGTGCGTCACGGACGCGTAAATCTTATCACCAGTTCCAAGCACAGGTGTATCAACAGTACCATAGCTTTCAGAGTGGGACTAATGGAAGGACTGAAAATACAAGGTAATGCATGCAGACCCAGTCCTGCAGTTACCATAAGCAATGATTCATCCTAATACCACACAGTTAGAGCATTATTTTTTCTGTACTCCTTGACATGCAAAGTGTGTTTGGAGAGGCCGTAGCCCATTTTCTGCAGTCTTCATACCTGCTTTGCAGTACTGTTCACTGTAGTAATTACACATTGATGACATTTAAAACCATAATGTCAATTCTGCAAAGGCCATTTATATTTTTTCAAATGTATTTATTTTATTGATTTTCAAGTTGAGTTGGAGCATGCTGTGAATTACGCTTTAATGCATTACTTCGACCCGTGTGAGCTGTTTGTGAAAGAAGTGGAGTACAACAAGAGTGCCTTGGAGGAAGTGAAACATTTTAATGAAGGCCCTGAGATGAAAAGAATGATGGAGAAAATGGCTGACAAGCTGGAGGTCCCTTATGTCAACATCACTGATGGTCAGTATGGTCATGATCATGGCCCAGTTTCACAATCAAAAATGTTGAAATTAAATTTAAATGCAAGCAATTGTTGGAGGCAATGATCAATTGGTCATTAGTTTATTTAACTTAACAATAACTTAAGAACAGAGTTAACATCTCCAATTTCAGAAAACATACAGCAAATGAAGTTCCCTCTAGAAGCTACACCCCTGCAACCACAAGCATGAAACTTTGAGCATCAGTTTATTACATGTATTTCCTTCCTAAAAGGAAATCTCCTTGTCTGTGGTCCCCACATGCTTTAAAACGTCCACCACTGTGCCTGCACCAAAGCAATCCAAAATCACTTGCTTAAATGACTGGTGTCCTGTTGCTCTGACCCCCATCATCAGCAAATGCTTTGAGAAACTAATCAGAGATTACATCTGCTCTGTGCTGCCTCCATCACTGGACCCATTGCAGTTTGCTTACCGCAACAACCGCTCCACTGATGATGCCATTGCATCTACAATACACACTGCTCTCTCCCACCTGGATAAAAAGGAACACTTATGTGAGAATGCTGTTTGTAGACTACAGCTCAGCATTCAACACCATAGTGCCCTCCAAGCTTGATGAGAAACTCTGGGCTCTGGGCTTAAACAGCTCGCTGTGCAGCTGGATCCTGGACTTCTTGTCAAGCAGACGCCAGGTGGTTAGAATGGGCAGCAACATCTCCTCATCACTGACCCTCAACACTGGAGCCCTGCAGGGCTGTGTTCTCAGTCCACTCCTGTATTCCCTGTACACTCATGACTGTGTGGCAACACATAGCTCCAATGCCATCATTAAGTTTGCTGATGATACGACGGTGGTAGGTCTGATCACTGACAATGATGAAACGGCCTACAGAGAGGACGTGCACACTCTGACACACTGGTGTCAAGAGCACAACCTCTCCCTCAACGTCAGCAAGACAAAGGAGCTTGTGGTGGACTTTAGGAGAAAAGACAGAGAACACAGTCCCTTCACCATCAATGGAGCACCGGTGGAGAGAGTCAGCAGCTTCAAGTTCCTCGGTGTCCACATCACTGAGGAACTCACATGGTCCGTCCACACCGAGGCCGTTGTGAAGAAGGCTCATCAGCGCCACTTCTTCCTGAGACAGCTGAGGATGTTTGGATGAACCGCCACATCCTCACACGGTTCTACACCTGCACTGTAGAGAGCATCACTGCCTGGTACGGCAACAGCACCGCCCACAACCGCAAAGCCCTGCAAAGGGTGGTGCGAACTGACAGACACATCATCGGAGGTGAGCTTCCCTCCCTCCAGGACATACTATATACCAGGCGGTGTGTGAAAAAAGCTCGGAGGATCATCAGAGACTCCAGCCACCTATACCATGGGCTGCTCTTACTGCTACCATCAGGCAGGCTGTATCGCAGCATCAGGACCTGCACCAGCCGAATTCATGACAGCTTCTTCCCCCAAGCAATCAGACTTCTGAACTCTTGATCTCTCACGATCAATATACATCAGCACTGCACTTTATTAATCTTATTATCTCACACTGGACTGTCTTAAATTATATTCTCTCTTAACAACACACTGGCAACTGACTATCAACCGACAGCCTGAATGTCAATACAGTACAATACAACCTACTGTATATTTTATATATACTATATATACTTTTTTTTATTGAATAATGTGTATTCTATATTGTGTGTATGTGTATTCTATATTGTGTGTATTGTATACTGTACAATATTCTATATTGTGTGTATTGTATACTGTATATTGTATATTATTATTTGTATATTGTGTTGAGTGTAATTATGTGTATATTAGATATGTAAATTGTGATGTGTAAATCTGTTTATTGTAATTGGTATATGTCTCATCTATGTCTCATCACTGTCACGACTGCTATGTTGCTCGGAACTGCACCCAAGACTTTCACCCACTATTGCACTTGTGTATATGGTTGTGTGACAATAAAAGTGAAGTGAAGTGAAGTAAAAGCATGTCAGGCTGTTTGACTACACTTCTGGGCAAAAAAATGGGCCATGCCCAAAATGGCAAAACAATAAGCTTTTAATGTCTCCACAACAAATCATTGGTCAGGAAATTAGCAAGAATTCAACAAATGCACTCCTGGTGCACTTCTGTGCCACCATTTGCTCATTCACTTTTGCTGCAGTGAACTGTTTGGGGCAAAGCTGGAAACAGGGAAATTCATTTATGTATTCTTCTTGTATTCAAAGGTAAAATCATGATAATGATTAAACGTTTGGTATAAAATTAAAACTAACATGTCTGGATGTACAACAGTTTCCAAAAATATCTTCTGGTATGTTTTTTTCTTAAAAGATTAGTCATTACCTGCCACACCTTATGCAGCCCATTAAAGGCCTGATAACAAGCTCATAAATGGAACCAGGAGTGATAGAGCAGGGAGAGATCAACAGTATGCAGTGTTGTGAGTCCCAAGGTAGAGTGAGAAAATCTTTTTTTTTTTTGTGCAGGAGTGGTACATCTCATAGGCAAATTAAATATATGCAAGAGAGCATGCATGGATAGCTTCGTGCCAATTGGTTCAGCAAATTATTCTTTTTAAAATGTTTTACCATTAAATATAACCAGCAGAAAAAACAAGTGTTTGAGAAGCAGATTTGTTCTCTGTGAACATGTGTGTGAAATTTCAAGTCCGTAGATCAAATGGGACATCAGGACTGGGCTTTTAAAGTTCATTCCACAGCACTAATTTTTCCTATAAACAAAATAATATGTAGTCTCAGAAATACCCTGCATGCAAAGTTTGTTACTTTTCCAGAATATGGTCAAGAAGTCATAGCTGTTTCAAAATGAAAAAATATTTAAGGAATATTCTGGGTTCAATTAAGCTAAATCGACAGCATTTGTGGCATAACGTTGATTACCAGAAAAATGTAATTTTAACAGAAGAATTAGTTTCCACGATGACGTAACACTTTAAACCCTGAAATGACCATAAAAATTACAATTTAACAACTTTGCAACTCAAATAATACAAGAGTTTTAACAGAAGAAATCATGTTAGTGCTTTTATAAAATTATAAGCTTCACATTTCTGCCTCTAAACTCTCCAAAAATTGTGCCTCACTGTAACCTCTTTTTCTTTTTTTTTTTTTGCTTTTTCGAAAGAAAAAGAGGGACAAGTCAATTTATTTATTTTTTGATAATATAAATTCTGCCACAAATTCTGTTGATTGAGCTTAACATATTGAACCCGGACTATTCCTTTAAGAAGACAAGTAATCCCTTTGAAAAGCGATACGATTTCAGCTCATTTGCTGCTTGGGCCCTAAATACAGCTGTTCAGGTTTTAATCCAAAAACCCAGAAGAGAATGATCATTTTCCAGCCATGGGTAACTTTGGGATTTTCCTAAGGGTTTTTATAATGGCAGTTATGTATTTATGAGTGAAATAAGGTCTGTGGACGTTTTGTCATACCCTAAATTTTGTCATACCCTAAATGTGAATTTTGAAGTAGCCATGTTTTTAAAAAAAGCATGTTTCTAACAAATTGGTAGATAAGAACTTCTATGGTTTTCCGTTTCATCAGGCAGGTTCACTCACATGCTTGTGGTATTTGTAGTGCTTATCTAGCAACTCATTAGCAACAGAATTTTTTTTTAAACACAGCCGCTTCAAAATTCACGTTTGAGGAATGACTATGTGTAATTTATGGTGTAGAACAAAACGTCCAAGTATCTTTCAAGTAATGTTTACCACAGACCTGATTTTACTCATAAATAATAAAAAAGAAAAAAACATTATAAAAACACATAAGAAATGCCAGAGGATATTTAAGTCTTCCGGGGTACGCCTACAACTCGCAGCTGAACAGCTCTGTTATTTGAAGTTTAAAAAGTGCAGGGTCTTCAGTCATCTGATCTGCTGATGTCAGCAGTTGCATATCAATGCACAGAGATAGACAGAGAGACAGTGAGAGATTGAAAGGAAAAAAGAGAGGGAAAGACTTATTTGTTAATGGTAGCTGCTGCAGTTTTACATCAGACGTTAGAGGGCAGTGTTGATTATGTTTTCGGCCTGTACACGAAACACACTGGATGGAAGCACAGTAATATCTGAGATTACACCAGTTATTTTCAAATATTCAGATATATAAAGCATTTTTACACAGAACTGAAAGAAAGAAATACACAATGAACAGACTAATTTGGTCGAAATGTATTTGCAAAATATATTTGCATGGAGAATCTAAATGCTGTAATGCACATCTTACTTTATGTTTTGCAGCATTCCTCCTGTGTGCATATGAGTTTACTATCAATGGGTTGAACTCACCCTGGTGCCAGTTGTTTGACGAGGTAGCTGCATAGGTACGGAAAGAGAGCAGAGTTCACAGCAGCAGAGGTTATCAGAATAAATCTGCAACATGATTTGTTACTCTGACCGTAAGAAGAAAATACTCACTGTAATGTTTACCCTTTGACCATGTTTTCCCATGTTTCCTATGTTTAGAGTAGCTTTCATAAGTATACTGGGAATATGTTTTCTATTTGACAAAAAATTTTAAAGGCTCTGGCAGAAAGTTCTGGTATTGGTTCTGTAATAGAATGACATATACAATCGTTTTTTTTAAAAATTATTATTATTTATTTATTCATTTTGCTAAATATCCTGGTGTTTTATTATATTGGTTGAATATTGCTCTGTCATCATGGTGACACTTCCACCAGTATAGGTCGAAGGTGATATGTCTGTTGTTGTGAAGAGTTTATTCAAGGTTGTGTTCTGGCAATTGTTCTGATTTTGAATCAGTGCCTAAAAGGAAAATTCTGAACACAAAGGTGGAAAAGTCCTTATATTATACCATTATTCGCAGTATAATTATTTAAAAGAACTAAGTAAGGAACTATTAACGTACCAATTCACTTGCATTATATGTACCTACAGAGCTGAAATATTCTTCTAAAAATCTTCGTGTTCGGCAAAAGAAAGTTAGTCATACACATCTGGGATGGCATGAGGGTGAGTAAATGTTGAGAGAAATTTCATTTTTGGGTGAACGATCCCTTTAAATGAAGGACACTCAAATAGAGCAAACATGTATTTCCTAAAAAGGAATATATATATATATATATATATATATATATATGTATTTAATTTTTTTAACCACGATGGATTTTAGAATCTGAGAATTAGTTGAAATATGTTGCACACATGTAAGAGGACATATGCGCCTGTAGGTGTTCGAAGGTGGAGTGTTGAAGAATGTGTTTTCTGTGTCCTAGGTTATGGAGTATGCTGGTGACCTGAAACAGTACTGGAAGTGAAGCTACAGACATGATATCAACAGCAAGTCCAGCTGCATCCTGTTCCACGATCTCTTCCATCGCCTTGACCGAGTTGTGGCCCAGATCAAGTAAGAGCAAACTAGCTTTTCTCAGCAGATAAAATAAATTTTTTATGGAGTTGTACTGTCATGACTAAAACAATTTAGTTTTGACAGTAAAAGTGTGATTGACAATTTCCACTTTATACATACATGTCTTTAAGCTATGTTTATGGCATTTTGCTATTGTTCCTTTAAGTTAAAACCTTATGTTCTGGTGTTGCACTGGCCTTGATAAAAAAAAAAAAATAGGCCTTGAAGATTTATTCCCCCAAAAGAGTCTTTAATCTGTGACCAGCTCCCCTTTCTGTGAGAGACTAGAGGGACTTGTATGTGCTTTCACACCAGTATCAGTTGTTATGGCTGTAATAAAGAACAGTAAATGAATCAGATCAGCAGGTACAGACAGACCGGTTTAAACTTGGCAGTGGTAGAGGCTTACTTTCCTTAGCAATGAGTGTCTTAGTTTAGCTGTTAATATTACAGCCTGTTCACATCTATTTCACCCTGTGTTCTTGTTTAGTCTGTGACCTAAGATGTGTCTGTGTGGGGCAAAAATAAACCAATTCACGTGAGCAAAAATGAGAAAATTAGGGGTTGGTTCCAAGTTTGATCCTGTGTGGGAGAGAGACAAAAAAGAGGGATAGTGAGAGGGAGACAAGGAAAGAGAAAAAAGTATTTGTCAAGTTAGGAACACCTCTATTTGAGAGTAATCAAGCATGCATAAAAATACACTTTTGTTACATTTACAGCCTAACTAGCGTCACTCCACAAATCTGCCCTCACACCCACTGCCCACTTTACACACAGTCCCCTTACATGCCACATTGCACAGAACACACAACGTCAAAACAGGAACCGGAATTATTAAATCCCCTTGTGTAATAAAACCAGCTCTCCTATTATTCATTCTATCCTGTACCTGACTCTTAGGCCTGTTATACATCCCAATGTCAATTTCAAAGTTAAGTAAATTTGGGTGCGGGGTGTGTCATAAAACTATATGGTTCAGGTTATCCATAATGGATATTATGGGACCAGAAAGCAGTTGCTTGTAGGTAACATAAATTCTGTGATTATGATTCTCAATGAATGAATTTTTCTCTCTGAAATTGAACTTTCCCACATATCTTTGAAAATTAATTGTTATTTTCCTTCCAATATGGAATGCCCAATTCCCACTACTTATCACTAGTAGGTCCTCGTGGTGGCACAGTTACTCACCTCAATCCGGGTGGCTGAGGACATGTCTCAGTTGCCTCCGCTTCTGAGACAGTCAATCTGCGTATCTTATCACGTGGCTCGTTGTGCATGACACCGCAGAGACTCCCAGCATGTGGAGGCTCATGCTACTCTCCGTGATCCATGCACAACTTACCACGCGCTCCATTGAGAGCGAGAACCACTAATCACGACCACGAGGAGGTTACCCCATGTGACTCTACCCTCCCTAGCAACCGGGCCAATTTGGTTGCTTAGGAGACCTGGCTGGAGTCACTCAGGACACCCTGGATTCGAACTTGCGACTCCAGGGGTGGTAGTCAGCGTCAATGGAAAATTCAAAATTTTTTACTAAATGAATAGTTCACCCAGAATGAAAGTTCTGTCATCATTTAATCACCCTCATGTTGTTTCAAAAGAGCATTACTTTATTTCTTCAGTCAAATACAAATGAAACATATTTTGCATAATGTCCAAAGTGCTCTTTTCCTTTTTAAGCAAATGACAACTTACATTTTGGTCCGTACTCACATACTGTATAAGAATATAGCGATATTTTTCGATGCATCACGATCTGCATTTGAACGATCAAGATCAATCTTTTACTCTATGCGCAACCCTCCACTACAATGAGAGGAAATCTCTCGCATTTGCAACCAAATGTGACTTAAATGTATATATTTGGCAACGGACTGGTAAATGTTTAGATTTCACTCACCAGTAATTGTGTAGTATAGTAGTGGAGTATTCAGCAGCGAGATCCTTTCACTGTGTGAAAGTAAAGTTGTTCTGTGTAATATGTGTGTGTCCAAAGACGAGATCCATGCTACCATTTTGTCACTGAATAATGTCTCTTTTAATACCTTTTCTATTCTCTACAGTCTGTTGTTTAAAAACAACAAAAAATAAACTTTTAATGCTAATCACGCATAGCAGAGGAGAGATAAAGCCATTCAAGTCTCTCAGCTTAACGTGCTCATTTACAGATGGTCTTAAAGAGGCAGTACCAGATTTTAGCACGTGTTCAACATATCAATGTAAACACTTGTTAACGGTACAAATTATGCAATTAAACAATAAACATGTAACAAAAAATAATAAATGCAATGCAATGTCTTATTTAGTGTTCATTTTTAAAAAGCTAAAATGTGACCAAAATTATGATAAACTAATAAAATGTAATTAGCAAAACAAAATTTTTCTAGTTAGAAGGTCCCCTGTATAATTAAAAAAGGACATTATAATTGAAATATACCCATATGAATTGATATTGAATCGAATCGGAATCGCACCGAATCAAGAGCTTGTGAATCGGAATTGAATCAGGAAATCTGTAACGATACTCAGCCCTACTTTTATGGTATTATTGGTTCTTCTTTGTCCTTTTTGGTCACTGTATGCATTCAATGTATGGATAAGAGCATTCTCGACATTCTGCTAAATGCCTCCTTTAGTGTTTCATGGAAATAAGAAAGTCGTGCAAGTTTTGAACAACATGAGAGTGAGTAAATAAAAAAAAATTCAGTTTTGGGTAAACTATTCCTTACAGTATCCTGTTTATGTAAATGTCACCAAGCAGGTTTTGCACGTTTTGAATGCTTCTGTATTATCTGCCTCTTTTTTTTTATTTCAGGTCATGACTAAGCAAATCTTTAAGTAGCTGATAATAACATCAGGAAACTATATATATACATTTTTTTATTACACTTTAACATATTTTTTGCACTTTCACACTAGCCCAAATCAACAGAACATGTTAACACTGTTTAAAAAAATAAGAGAAAATGAAAAATAATAGCCAAAAATTAAAGTTGGCCTCTTTTACATGCTAAATGTTGTTAATAAATTCAATAATAATGATATTATCATTTATCATTTATAATAATCAATACTTATGGTTTTATATTTGTTATTGTCAAAAAGAATAATGAATGATTAACTTATAGTAATTAATGTAATAATTATTATTATAAATTCATTTATATTAACACTCCTTTGTAGTAAAAATTATTCAGTATACTGCAATAAGTGGAATCTTAGTGTCAACTTACAGTATGTGGATGTTCATGACATGACTAAATTGGCTAGGATATCTGGGCAGGTGCTATCTAGTCTTTTGCTCACATAACTTCAGTGATATGGTCAGTTTTTAATGCCAAAGAAAGAAGTGGTTTCATGTAGACCTGATTAGGTGAACCCTGGTAGTGTTGGGCTTTGATTTCTGTGATCATGTGTGTAAGAACCAAGTCAAAAGAGGGATATTATTGCAGCATTAGATAACATGAATGTTGCAACGACATTACAAATACAAATACTGTATATAAAGTTTTTTTGCCAATCAGGCCAAGTACAAACTCAAGTAAGGACACTTCTGTATGTACTGATTTTGTTAAAACAAAAACAAAACAAAAAAATCTATGACTGTGTCATCGGACCACAGTCATATATTTTATTTTGTTGAACATGAGGAAACTGTGGAAATCTTACTTTTAAATGTTAAAGGAATAGTTCACCCAAAAATGATAATTCTCTGATTATTTACTCACACTTATGCTGTCTCAAATGAAATCTTGCTTGACTTTCTTTCTTCTGCGGAACACAAACAAAGATGTATTATGTGTTTATATCCATACAAAGGGGTCC
Source organism: Myxocyprinus asiaticus (assembly GCF_019703515.2). Lineage (NCBI taxonomy): Eukaryota > Metazoa > Chordata > Actinopteri > Cypriniformes > Catostomidae > Myxocyprinus > Myxocyprinus asiaticus. Next base: position 32,104,562 of record NC_059360.1, read on the forward strand.
AAAACTTCCAAGCTCCAAAAAGGACATTAAGGCAGCGTAAAGGCAAGGCCGTAACCATGTCTTGAACATTGGGGGGGAGGGTGACCAAACCATTTTGGGGGTGGGGGGGTCGTGTGTGTCCTCGGTCCTTTAAAATAGTAAATGCGGCAAATGCAATAATTTTCTGAATAAAGGCTTTAAATGTGTTAAAGTTTATCAAAATTTGATAATTTTTGGTTTTAAATTATGTTTTTTTATTAAATAAATGTTTTTTACGTAAGACAAACACTGTGTCTGCATTGCTAGCAATTTGCCTATTTCAGTCATCTTTTCTTTCTTTTTTGTGCTGTATCAAAGAAAAGATTAATATAATTTGAATTTCTTTTAATAACTGATGTATCTGTAAAATGGCATGACATCAGCTGGCTTGCAAAAAGAAAATACACAAAATTATTTACTGTCCTCAAGTTGTCCCTCATTGTTTTTTCCCCAGTGGAATCTTAAAACAATATTTTCTTCAAGAATCCTAATGCTGCTCTTTTCCATACAAAAACAGTTCATATTGACCACTGCTGTCAAGGTCCAAAGAGAAGGAAAAAAAGCATCATTAAAATACCATAAAAGTAGTCCATACAACACTAAGCTTTTCTATGGCCCCAGAAAGCTTTGAACATTTTTCCATGAAGCACTTGCCATATGGACTACTGTTATTATGCCTTTATACTGAAACTTTAATAGTGCTTTATAGTATTTGTCCTTTATGAAGCTTGAAAGCTCCTGCTCACTACAAACTATTCTATGGAATAGAGCTGCTTAAAATATCTATTTTTATGTTCCAAGTAATAGTAACAGCATGTGGGTTTTGGACAACATAAGGGTGAGTAAATGAGGGAGTAAAAGTACATTTTCCATTTTTAGGTGAACGACTCCTTTAACTGGCGGCTCATTTTTTGAGCACAGACCTGACAAGACATACTCAAAATAAAATGGTCTTTTTTAAAAGAAGACTCTTAGGAGATGCTGTACAATATTCAGAATTAATTAAAGACATGAAGAAATTATTTAGACAATCTTAAATTGATTGTTAATTACTACCTAATACTATTTGCACTACAATATGAGACACTAGTCTGTCCTTGTCACAACCTAAAAAATCAATGCAAGCCTCAAGTCAGGTTTAATGTTCTAGTTCTAATCTGGGGGTGATAATAATGCTCTACTTTCTGTTTTACCAATCATTTTCTTTAACAATGTGAATTTTCGAAAATGTTCCTTCAAAAGCCTGCCAGATAACCAAATTCATTCAATTCCTTTACAATATACACACATTAGCTCTTTGTCTTAAGCCTGATTCGCTGAAAACTGCTCTGTTAATGTTTTCACATTCACAGTTATGAATGACATACAAATCATGTATTGTACATGATATATTTTCAATTCAAAATGGCAATCTGGCCATATCCGATTATTGGAGGGGACTTGTCCCCCTCAATGTATATTGCGGTTACGGCCCTGCGTAACGGTAATCCATAAGACTCCATAAGGTTTATTCCATATCGTCTGAAGTGATACAATTGGTTTTGGGTGAGAAACAGATCAAAATGTAGCTCCTTATTCACTATAAAGATTGCCATCTGCAGTCTCCTTGGCAGATTCATGACATGGATTACCTTTATGCTGCCTTTGTTCTTTTTGGAGCTTGGAATTTTTGCTCCCCATTGACTTGCATTGAATGGATATAAACTAGGGCTGTCAATCGATTAAAATTTTTAATCAAATTATTTACATGACATGCCAATTAATTAATCACAATTAATCCTATATATCAAATTTGCAGAGAAACCCCCCAAATGACAATAATTCTTTATATAATGATATTTATTTTTTTATATAAATATAATTCAAATAACTAAAATGCATTCCATTATTTTGGCAGACGAGTAAAGCATTCATAAGACAGTCCAAATAGTGGCTTTAGAAGCCTTTCATTGGCCTACAGTCCACAGCAATCCATTTTGCAATTGAATTTGTCAATCTTTCCAAGACAGATTTATTACAAGGGCTTTTCTAAGGATATTCAATGTAAATATGCATCAGACGGACACTTTTGGAGCGTCTCATTTTGGTTGCGTCACATCATAAACACACCTCTCTAGATCGCTGTGTCAAGTTAAACATAGTATGAAACTTAGAAAAACTTAGAAAAACAAGAAAGAAAGTAATTCGAGTTTGAGAAAGCATAAGAGTGAGTAAATAATGAGAGAATTATCATTGTTGGGTGGACTATTCCTTTAAGTTTCAAACTTTCCGAATTCTCTAAGTGAATTAAACCATTCACAATATTACTTTATGACAACATCACAACAATGCAGACTAAATGAGAATAAGTTTCCTCATCATTGGTGAATTTTCCTCCTGCCAGTGGAGCCTGATTGATCCTAGTGTTTTCAGTGAAAATGTTTGTTTGTTTAGCATTTATCTTACATGCTCAGCTTTCAGTTAGCTTTGTCAAATATGTATTTAACAGTCAGTGCCTTTGATCTACACATTCACAAAATCACACATAGGCCCATTCATGATAGATATGTTTTTTTAATGATTAGATATCGGGCAGGGCATTGCAGGTTCTCTTATGCAGATAGCTATGTTTAAGTGGTTCTTTCAGTCTCAGTATAAGGACATAGAGGAAATTACCTTAATTGATAACGTATCTCTTTGTTTTTCTCTAAAAGTTTACCTTTGTTCATGTTAAAAGGTTGTGGAGTACTCCTCTACAATCAGTGTTGGCAAAAAGTAGGAAGAATTGCATGCTTTGTTTGTAATCTGCAAGTCACAGTGACGTATGTGATTTGTAATCTGTGCTCTTTAATAAAAGTGGAAGTGCAATTTGAGATACTTAAGAAGAACGTGCGTTCAGAACAATTTAGGTGAGATTATCTGGAGCATCAAATTGCTATCAAATTTTTAGTGGCAAGATTCTGTCTCTTTCTTCCTCTCATGCTCTGTTTTATTGTTTGTCTAACAATATTTATTTTTGTCTTTTACACAACCTATAATCTAGAGATAATTGTTCATGTTTAAAGGTAAAATTCTATCAATGCTGCATTTTTTAAATTATGAATCAGTGATTGTGCCATGTTATAAAGTCTGCACCATTATAAATAGCTGGTACTGGTGGAGATTGCAGGGCCACTCACGTTCCTATTTCTAATTATGCTTTAACCAGTTATATAATTACATTTTACAGACCAAAGATTTTTGTAAAAACACATTTAAAGGGATAGTTCACCCCAAAATGAAAATTTTCTCATCATTTACTCACCCTCATGCCATCCCAGATGTGTATGATTTATTTCTTCTGCTGAATACAAACAAAGATTTTAGAAAAATATCTCAGCTCTGTAGGTCCATACAATGCAAGTGAACAGTGTCCAGAACTTTGAAGGTGCAAAAGCAAATAAAGGCAGCATAAAAGTAATCAATAAGACTCCAGTGGTTAAATCTATATCTTCAGAAGCGAAATGACAGGTGTGGGTGAGAAACAGATAAATATTAAGTCCTTTTTATTATAAATTCTCCTCCCTGTCCATTATTTCACCATTCACTTGCATTGTATAGATAGACCAACAGAGCTGAAATGTATAGCTAAAAGTCTTTGTTTGTGTTCAGTAGAAGAAAGAAAGTCATACATCAGGGATGGCATGAGGGTGAATAAATGATGAGAGGATTTTTTATTTTTGGTTGAACCATCCAAAACTTACTGTATGTATAGGAGTGTTTGGCCAGTGTCTCATGCCTGTTTGGTTTTATAAAAGCCCATCGCATTTATAAAAAATATTTCTCAACAGGTGATACATTTCTTATTAGTCAGATTTAATATGCATGTAAAATGTTTTATATTAATGAAATGAAGGATGTTTGATATAAAAGTTAAATGTACTGGAAACGTTTATGATCACATCACAAACGATCCAAACATTTTAGGGTTTTATTTTTAATTAAATCTAATTATTTAAGTGCTGGTCTTGTGATTTGGGAGAGGTTTGACTCTTGCATCATTCTATAGGGTACTTTTTTGCTTTGCTACATTTGGGTTAGTACTTCCAGTCTTGTAACGACTGTCCTGACACTTGATAAGGTCCTCATAAAAAGATACAAAAGTCAAATATTAAAGAGTAAAATTACAGATCCCGTTGGAAGTTTTTGTCTCGGGTTCAGACTCTTGACGCTCTGTAATAAGGGTTGTGTGTTGTTTCAATTATTGTTTCTGTATTTGCATTAAAAATTATGCTATAATAAACGGTGCTTTGAGAGCAAACTTGTGTCAAGTTGAAAGTTTCTTGGTGATAAATGAACTGAGGAATGTAATTATTCAAAAGCCAGTTTCTGAACCAGTTCAAGATTCAGTTTTATTTTACGCATGAATGTAGAACAAGAGGCACTTTTCATATCCTTCTGTCCGCCCCCATCTGTCCCACAGCGCACTTGATCCCTCCTCCGTGCCTCCGTACCGGTACACTGCCCTACTCAACCGTATGCAGATCGTAAGTACCGGGAGGTGGGACGAGGGCAGGGCTGCCGGAATGCGACGTGTCTCGGAACCCACTTAAATACGCTTCTTTTTCCGCGTCTCTCCACAAACTACCTTCAAAAACTTCACCTGCACTCTCAGTCCGCCCCGCCTCCGAGCGAAGGTCTATAATCGAGCGCACTCCACCGGAGCGACATGCCTGGAACCACAACCCAAAACACGGTGAGATTAGAAAACAACAACCGTAGCTGGCGAATCTCGCGTTTAGTGCTTTTAACAAGGCCATCTTCTGCTTGTTGATGTAATACTGAAATTCTATTTGTTGAGTAGGAAATGTCTGATATGCATGAACAAGGAGATTTTCGTAATATCCGCCAACTTTGTTATTTGTTCTTTGTTTTCATGGGTTACTGTTATATAACTGCATGCAATCACTTGGGGAGATACTCTGGTGCAAGTAAGTGTAGAATTGGACAACCTGGCCAGTAAAACTCTTACAGAAGTTAACATTTGATTTAAAAAAAAAAAATTCTGTAAGAAAATAAATTAACCAATTAAAAATAATTATATAAAATGTATAATAATAATAATAATAATAATAATAATAATAATATATATATACGTTTATATATATATATATATATATATATATATATATATATATATATATATATATACACACACACACACAGTATATTGTATTTATATATTGTTTTAAATTCAGTACAGTAATATTGTTCATATCACACAAATGAAAGACTGTCATATATTGAGCCGAGCATGTTTATGTCCATAAAATCATACAATGAACCATAGTGCCAGAAGAGCTTGTTTTGAAATACAACAAAAAGAAAAGATTGCCAGTTAATACAGTAGTTTCAACATCATAGGCCTCACACGTCACTCTTCCCACAGTTTAGAACCACTGGAATGGACAGCGGCTATTAACTAATCTGACAACAATCTTAACCTTTTTAAACAGACACCTAACGTTAGAACTATAAAACAGACAGAGCATAACACAAGAAGGACTTGATTGCCAGATCACCCCTTCATAGACTTTAGACTAACCAGAAACAATGTCCTAGTATCTATGATACAATAATGCAGATTTTTAATAAATACATTAACTTACCTTTACTTGAACAAAATCCATGCATCTCTCCTTGCGAATGAACATCTCCGTCACTTTGTTGTAAAAGTCGCCCGCTTGAAGTTTCGATTATTTCTCAATTTTTTATTGAAATTAACTTTGCCAAATCCGCGTAGGTCGTCAATGCTTTCACTGCAGATATCCATTTAAGCGCTTAATAAAGCATTAGTTACGTGAACTTGAACGTGTTGACACAAAATTAAAATCTAGCCTATCAGATAGCGTGACTGAAGGATGGAGCTTCTGATTGGCTTATTCATTTTGGTAAGCATGCTTACCTTGGTCATTTGTAGTAGCTGGCGTGATTCAATTTGAGTGAACGTAGTGTTGAATGAAAGGGCAGTAAACAATGGAATCAGAGAAAGCATTACATAAAGTGCTTATAAATAAGGGTAGCACCAAAGTGAATAAATGAATAACTCTCTGTACTGCTCAACTGAGAAGATGATGAATTTGAACGAAAACAGTAGTTTATATTAACAATTATATTAAAATATTTCATTGTGTCATTTTTCTTTTTTTCACCCTTCTGTTAGGTAAGCACTGCTTACCTTGCTTATATAGTCACATCTGATATATATATATATATATATATATATATATATATATATATATATATATAAATCAATGTTAAAAACTAAATTAAATACATTTTTAAAAATATAAGTTCAAGAACAAAGAGACTCTACCAGAATAGTACAAATACTACAAGTGTAAATATGGGGATATAATAAATATATAATTGCATGTAGTTATTACTGTGTAATAGAGGCCGTGAGGTGCTTCATGTTTGTATAACTCTACTTTCAGGAGTTCATGTCAGTTCATCCAGGCCATGGATCAGAGTTCAGTTGTTTTTGAGGGCCACTGCTCATGAGAAAATAAACTATTGTTATTGGTTGCTTTGGAGATTTCATGCACATAGACCATATACCTTTACACTGTGTCTATAAACTTTATATGAAACTTTATATAAAAAGTGAATCAAAACACTAGGGTGAAGGTAAACACTGGTTGTTAACATATAAAGCTTCATAAGCTGTTTCAATATGTTTTAAAAATTACATATTTTAGACATCAATTTTAATGACAGTTGAAGCAAAACATAGATCCTTTGGCTAACAGGTGATATTCTGTCAGCCATTCATAAGTTATTATTTGTTATTTCAACACAATTCATTCATAAAAGCCTACTAGCACTACAGGGCTGGCTTAACAGAGAAAGAAAAAGAGTGAAAAAAGATTGAGTGCGTTTGAGAGAGGTGGTCTGTTTGGTGGGATTAAGTGGAAGCCAGCAGGGTTTATAGTGAATGAATCAGTTTGTTTTTTCAAGCACTCCACAAACAAATTCGAGACGGATATGAAGAAGAGGCTGTGTGTATATTTGTGTGTAAAGATAAATGACATCATTGACAGAGCGGAGACCTGCTTCATGCTCCTACATATAGTCGTTAAGACATGATTTATTCATTTTTGTCATGTAACAGTCACTGGAAATTTCAGTTTTGATCTTGTGTAAGGGTGTATGTCCTGTCTAAAGTTGAGGCAGATACATTTCTAGTTAATGAATTCAATGGTCTGTTTATAAACCAGCGTTGGCTTTCCTGCAGCTCGACCCACACAAACCCAGTATTTTTCTACCTCAGTTCTCAGTGCGAGTCACTCTGCGGGGAATTCAGTCTAAGGAAATACATCAGAGAGAGAGAGTGTGAAAAAAGTGAATTAGCCACATCATCACAGCTACAACAGCTGCACACTGACCACTGTAAGGACACTCCAACTCGGGAGCTGAGATGAACCCAGATGCGGGAGTTTATTGCACAGAACACAGGAAAGGCAGGTAAGCAATGTGAGGTGAGTATTCAGGTAAGGTACAAAGTCTTTGAACACAGTCTTTGATCATACAGTGAACTAAGGCAGTAGGCACAAATACACAAATCGTTAATTCCAAACCAACACGTGACAAAACAGGTAACATAAACTTCAGACAGGGTCCCAGGTGAGTCACTTTCATAAACTGAGAAGCAGGTTTGTATATTAAGACATAAAGTACATTCAGAGTTCTCAAAGTCACATTTCCAGCACGTTCAGAGAGGTTCGTAGTATGACAGACAAGGTTCAAACATGTAAGTAGATATGCAGTAAACTCGGGTTTCACAAAGTCACTTATCGTGCATGTCTGGAGCAGATCGTTGACAAACAGGTGAGGTTAACACAGGTGAGTAGATATGCCGTATCTTCTGAATACTCAGAGTCACTTATCTTGTATATCCAGAACAGATCGTTGACTATCAGGTAAGTAATAAACAGAGAAGCCGTTTCCACTACGGCAGAGCGAAAAGTAAGTCCAAGGTACCTTCAACAAGGCAAGATGCTGACAGAGTGTGAGAGTGGGGTTTAAGTGCAAGTCTTAACAAGGTGATGATGGGCTGCAGGTGTGCGCGATTAAAACTCGGGCTAGTGAGAGCGGGTGACTGACGGTGAGGGAGAGCCCGATGCGCTCATAACAGTACCCCCTCCTCCACGGACTGCTACTGCGGGCCGACGATCCTGACGTCTGGGTCTACCTCTACCCCAAGGCACTGGGCAGTTAGGATGTGAGGCGTGGAACCTGGTGAGCAGTGCGGGGTCGAGGATGTCCTCCCTTGCAACCCACGACCATTCCTCGGGGCTGTTACCCTCCCAATCCACCAGGTATTCAAGGCGCCTACCATGAAGTCGGGAGTTGAGGATGTCATTGACAGTGTAGGCCAGCCTATCATCCAGGAGAAGCGGCAGTGGAGGGCCATCAGCAGCACCGGACTCTGTGGGGGAATCAGACAAAGAGGGTCGGTGAAGTTTTGATAGTGAGACATGAAAACTGGGGTGGATACAGTAAGTGCTGGGAAGTTTGAGTAGATAGGTTACAGGATTAATTTGCTTAACAGTGGGAAATGGGCCAATAAACCGGGGACTTAACTTCTTGCGGGGTTGACGGATCCGGATGTCCCTGGTTGAGAGCCAGACCTTCTGTCCAGGTTGGTACTGAGGGGTTGTTGATCTCCGGACATCAGCCTGGCTCTTCTGGCACCGTACTACCCTGCTCAGGTGGACGTGGGCTGCATTCCATACCCTCTCGCTCTCCTTGTACCAGTGGTCCACAGCTGGAAACTCTGATGGTTCCCCTGCCTAGGGAAACAGGGTTGGCTGAAAACCGAGTACGCACTGGAAGGGGGTAAGGCCAGTAGCTGCCTTCCGGAGGGAGTTCTGTGCGTACTCAGCCCAGGGTAAAAACCGGCTCCAGCTGTGTTGATTGGCATGGCAGTACGTCCTCAGGAAGCAGCCAATTTCCTGGATCTTCCTCTCCACCTGCCCGTTCGTCTGTGGATGGTAACCAGATGAAAGACTCACAGTCACACTTAGGAGAGGGAGGAAGTTGCGCCATACCTATGAGATGAATTGTGGGCCCCTATCCAACACTATATCCTCGGGTAGTCCAAAATTTCTGAATACATGATGAAATAATAGTTCAGCAGTCTCCATGGTGGTAAGTAGTTGTTTCAGAGGGATTAAACGGCAAGCCTTGGAGAATCTATCCACAACAGCTAAGACACAATATTACCCTCTGATTCGGGTAGGTCGGTGATAAAATCAACTCCCAGGTGTGACCATGGACGTTGAGATACGGGCAGCGGGAGGAGTTTGCCGGCTGGTAAGTGGCGAGGAGATTTGGCGATGGCACACTCAGGACATCCTAGGACGAAACGGCGTACGTCTCGGGACATACGAGGCCACCAGTATCTGGACTGGAGGAGTGAGATGGTCTGGTGGATACCAGGGTGACCGAGGATGGGGGCCCAAAGTGTGGCAGGAATATAGCATCTGCCCTCGGGGCACTCAGGCGGAGCAGGATCCAAGACAGAGGCTTGGGTGATCTGGTCCTCTAAAGCTCATTGTATGGGGCACATGAAAATCTCCGAGGGCAGAATGGTTTCTGTCTCCACAGGATTGTTGTCGGGAGAGTGTCTGCCAGACAAGGCATCAGCCTTAGTGTTTTTGGACCTGGGGCGGTAGGAGATCGTGAACTGGAAATGGGTGAAGAACAGGGCCCACCGAGCTTGATGTGGGTTCAGCCTGCGTGCCTTCTGGAGGTATTCTAGATTCCTGTGATCAGTGATGACCAAGAAAGGGTGACGGGAACCCTCGAGACAATGGTGCCATTCTTCCAGGGCCAGCTTTATGGCGAGTGGTTACTCTGTTCCCTATGTCGTAGTTCTGCTCCACCTGAGATAACTTCCAGGAGTAGAAGGCACAAGGGTGCAGCTTAGATGAGTTCCCCTGCCGCTGAGAAAGCACCGCTCCCACACCCGTGGTGGATTCGTCGACCTCAACTACGAAAGGAAGCTTGGGATCTGGGTGGACAAGCACTGGAGCAGTGGTGAAGGTTTCCTTCAGCTTGGCAAAGGCGAGGGAGGCTTCAGGGGTCCAGGACAGGTTCTTGGGTCCCTTCTTGAGCAAGGAGGTCAGAGGGGTGGCTATGGAACTAAAACCCAGAATGAATCTTCGATAAAAGTTTGCAAATCCCAGGAAACGCTGTAGATCCTTGATGGTTTTCAGAACTGGCCATGACTTGACTGCTTCCACCTTCCCCTCATCCATCTGGATCCCTTGTGGGCTGATGTTATAGCCCAGGAACTGAATGTGACTCTGATGGAACGAGCACTTCTCGGCTCAAGGAACAACTGGAATTCCTGCAGATGCTCCAGCACCAGGGCTATGTACTGATGATGGTCGGTCTGGTTCCAGGAGTAAATCAAGATGTCATCATCTAGGACAAAGCGATGGATTTACTTTTGGAACACCTCGTTCATGAAGCCCTGGAATACGGAGGGGGCATTGACCAGGCCATACGGCATGACCCGGTACTCATAGTGCCCAGTTGGTGTTATGAAGGCCATCTTCCACTCATCCCCCTTTCGTATGCGAACGATGTTTTAAGCGCTGCGGAGGTCGAGCTTTGTGAAGACCGTTGCTCCTCTTAGCAATTCCAAGGCAGCGGGGACGAGGGGAAGGGGATAACGGTACTTGACCATGATGTTGTTCAGGCCCTGATAATCAATGCATGGCCTCATACCTCCATCCTTCTTTTGGACGAAGAAGAAGCTCAAAGCGGCAGAGGAAGTGGATGGGCAGATATAACCTTGAGCTAAAGCTTCCTTGATGTATCCCTCCATGGCCTTCTGTTCCAGAAGCGATAAAATGTAGATTCTTCCTCTGGGCAGAGGCACACCCGGTAGTAGCTCAATGGCATAGTGCCATGGTCGATGCGGGGGGATTTGGGAAGCTTTCTTGGGGCAATAAATGTCAAGATATTTTCGGTAACAGATAGGTATGTTCAGGGGACTGTCACTGGCTGGGCTCTCGATGGTGGTTGCGAAGACCTTTACAGGCTTGAAAGTAGACAGATTCTCTCCTTTTCTCCCTTGATGATGGAGTACTGGGAGAATACAGGCCTTAAAGCAGTTCTGCCCCCATTGCTGGATTTCACCGGTCTTCCAGGAAAGAATGAGGGAGTAATCGGACAGCCAGGGACGGCCCAGAATGATAAACGTGGTTGAGCCCTCCAGAACCATAAACTCGATATCCTCTAGATGCATAAAGCCCACCTGTAGTGTCACCGGGGTGGTTTGGTAACGGATGTATCCCTTGCCCAGCGGGTTATCAGTCATGAAGTGAATGGGGAGGTCGGTATCATAGGGGATCTTTGAGAGCCAGAGCTTGCTGCAGAGGCTGCCTGTGATGAAGTTCCCTGTGGCCCCGGAGTCAAGGACTGTGCGGTGACTGTTAAAGACGTGTAAGCAGAGGACACATTTACCCTTGCATAAAAGAGCATTGCTTGAATAGACTGCTGTAATAGAACTCACCGCGGGGCGTGCAGGTTTCATGGGGCAGGTGACTATGAAGTGTCCGTTATTGCCACAGTACAGACATAACTTATTGGTGAATCTCCAGTTTCTTTCTACTAGAGAGAGATGATTTCTGGAGGGTGACTGCTGGGCAGGTGGTGAGCAGAGGGGGATTGTAGGGTGGAGCGTTCTGCCAAACAAGACTGCATCGATAATAGCAATACCTATACACACCACACACAATGATATGTTAAGAGCTGATTACTTTATATTTTAAATTCTTTGTATGTTTTCTACAGTCGTAGCTATTTCTTATGCTCATGTTATGGATTTTCCAAACTATGAAAAGAGAAATAAAGCAACATTAAAGAAATAGTTTATAATGTTTCTATTTCTGTTTCTTGCTGTCTATCTCTAGAATCTGAATACACATTTTGAAGCAGGTGTTGATTGCCTTAAAGTGATTTTCATGGTGCTCACATCATTATACACAGTAACATCTGTAGAATTTGAATAATGAAAATACAAACCTGTTTTAGGCATTACTCATCAGAGTAACAGACTGATGCTCTGAGAATAGATCTTGGTGTTTATTTGAGGGTTTTTGCAGTGCCTGAGAATGCCCAAATTCTTTCTATCTTTCTTCTCTTTTATTTTCATCCTGTGTCTGTGTGCTCAAACTTGTATCCATAGACATGTAGATATTCTGTATATCTGTTGAGTGAAATGTAAACATAACTGTCTTTGCTACAGAGCTCCACATGAAGTTTTACATCTTTAGATGTCAGTGGGCTTGCTCCTCTCAGAAAGAAACCCGATAGACTAATTTTACTAACCTTATTGGACACTTACACCTTTCTTTCCTCATCTTTTTAAAAATGAAATACTATGTGGGTAGCAAATTAATCAAATTAGAATAGAGTCAATTCTTTGATATGGCTAATTTGATTGAATAAAACTTGAAAAAAATAATATTATATTATGTTATATTATACTGTATTATATTGACAGGTTTGCTTTAAACTTTTGTATGTATGCATGTGTGTTTGCAGGATCTGCAAAGGTCAACTAATGTGGTATATCAAGCCCACCATGTTAGCCGCAGTAAGAGAGGGCAGGTTGTGGGAACCAGAGAAGGTTTCAGAGGGTGTACAGTCTGGCTCACAGGTAATACACACTCACACAAATCAATGAAATGCCAAACCTTTAATAAGTTTAAATTATGAAATCATCCAAATGTACGACATGCTTTAGTAATTGTTTAAAGACAGTTGCAATTATGTAAGATGTATTTTAATGCAAAGCATCTTCAAATATGATGCACGTAATTTAACGTGACACCGATAAAGCAATTAGGCCTATGACTGACACGAAACCACAGTTATTTGGTATTTAACTTGTTTCATTTTGAATAAACAATTCTTTCCATATCTTTATATGTAAACATGGCTGGGAACAACACTAGGTATAGCCAAACAAGTAGAACAGTGTGTGGTTTAGCCAATCTACACAGAAAACAACAATTAAAAGCAATATGACCAGAGACTGTTTAGCCCGAGCTGGACCACTTGTATTAAAATGAATGAGAGAAATTGGATCGCCCAATATGGCGGATATATAAAGGAAGTACTGCCTTACAGGTAAAAGACCAATGGTTTTAGAGACATCAGTCTTTCCCCATTCAAGTAGTTAGGAGCTGTAGTTTTATGCCACTTGTATCCATAGAAAATAGTTGCCATTGTGGCCGCCGAGTGGACAGACTTGTCTTGAAAGGGACTTTGATATGACTAAAATTCCTGTTATTGTGAACTTCAGTACAGACTGTAGATCACCTCAGCTTGGGAGTGAACCTGCAACAGTTGCATCAGCAGGTTGATTTATATTTCAGGTGTCATCCTAGGTTATCAGGAAAAAGATCATTTTTCATTTAACCAGTAATTTTCACTGTTCTAATTAAAGCACTCAAAACAAACAAACATAACTAGCACATGTTCACAACCATAAAGAAGCAACCCAAATTCACCAAACCAAAAGTCATACACACTTTCTAAAATTGTATGGTTACATTGAAACCTAATATTATTTACATTGTTTTTATTTCATTGCTTTTGCTGCTACGTCTGCTGTGCTTGTGTAGGTCTGTCAGGGGCTGGTAAAACAACGGTGGGCTTTGCATTAGAGGAGTATCTGGTGTCCCACGCCATTCCATGCTACTCTCTGGATGGTGATAACATCCGTCACGGCCTGAATAAGAATTTGGGCTTTAGTTCAGAGGATCGAGAGGAGAATATTCGGCGTATTGCTGAGGTGGCCAAACTGTTTGCAGATGCTGGGCTGGTCTGCATCACAAGTTTCATCTCACCATTTACCAAAGTGAGCAACCACACCACCACAAACAAGCATTTTAGTATTTATATAGTGAGTTCTGTTAATATGTTTAAAACATTTTAAAACAAATTAACCTACATTACAACACTTAGAGGCACCATAAATACTACTTGACCTGGGACATTTTTGTAAGGTCTATACAACATGAGGGTTTCTAAACAGCCTCAGACAAACAGGACAAAAAAGTACAGTATATGTCAAAACATGGTCAAAAACAAAGGAAAGTGCAAGCAAAATGAGTTAGAAAACTGTGTGTACTGTTTAATTATTGAAATGTATTATTAACCTGGATAAAATCCTGCCATTGCAGGATCGTGCGGACGCCCGGCGCATCCATGAAAGTGCTGGCTTGCCGTTTTTTGAGGTGTTTGTGAATGCTCCTCTGGAGGTGTGTGAGAGCAGAGACGTTAAAGGACTTTATAAGAAAGCAAGAGCTGGAGAGATTAAAGGTAATATAACACACACTTTAAATCTGCTACTGTACAATACAGTCAAACATTTACAAAATTACAAAAGTTGGAATATGTAATTTCTGTCTTACTAACAGCACAAAACTGAATTGCAAAAATAACAGCTTGATCTAATAAACATATTGTGACTGGCAAAATTTTTGCAATGAAAAATGATGTGCTTTACACGTTTTGCTGCAGTTTCCCAATGAAATGTCCAGCAGGGGGCGCGAAAAGTGAGTGAAATGGTGTCATAATCAGATGAGGTTTTTAAGATGTATATTAGATGGAGGTTTTAATATGTAAAACATACCTACCTATCTTAAAACTTTAACCTAAACATAACCAACAAACAAATGAGAGAGGTAAACAAAACAGGCATCCTTACCCTAAACCAACACCTAAACCTAACCGATAGTGTCCAAAAAAGCAAATGCGACATGAAAAGCTAGTTTTCTGAAGCAGCCACTTCATTTCATGTCACTCCTATGACACTTTCATCTCACATGTCAGCTAGAGTGCTTGGGTCGAGCCTCGGAGCCTTCCGAGTCCAACACTCTTTCAGGCAAGCTACAGCACAAGTTAATCACACTGGAATTATTGTGTAAATGTAGGTGGGTCTGTAATTAAAATGGATTGTTTTTCAAATGATGCGTTATAGTAAAAGTGTTTAGATTTTATAACAAGTAGTGTGTGAGTAATACAGCAAAAAATAAGTGATTATAAAGTTATAATCAGCCGCTGTAGTCATGATTTGTGTGAAAGTGAATAAAACACACCGTTGTTGTAGCGCCTCTAGTGTTAATTTTACCAGGAAACTACGGAAAATGTAAAATGTGGCACTTACAACTGAGTTTCCAAAAATTTTGTTATATTAACATTCATTCTATGAGACTAGGTTAAAAAATATGACTGTTTTCAAACAAGTTTCCAGAATACATCCCTCTTCTTCCATTGGTTGGACAGCAAGATAGTCCCATCCTAAACTCCATGCCATTGGTTGAGTCAATGTTACTATGTTGGTCTGGTCAGGATGCACAAAGTTGTTTTCATAGTACCGCAGTGTTTACACTGAACCTACAAATGGCTTACTCATAGTTGTCTCTGCATATTATTCTGGAGTAGGAGAAAGTATTTTAACATCCAAAAAATCACACACTTCACTTTTAACAGTAAATGACAGACAGCTGAAAATGGCCATTACAAAACATCTACTTACACAACCTCATTTTCCCCTTTTTACTTTTCCTGTCCTTCTTCCTTTGCTCAGGCTTCACTGGTATAGATTCAGGGTATGAGGGTCCAGAAGCTCCTGAGCTGGTTCTAAAGACCGGAGAGCTCACTGTGAATGATTGCATCCAGCAGTTGGTGGATCTTCTGAAGGAGCAGGTTAGTCGAGAATGACCTTCATTTGTCATTTCCCTCATTCTTTTGGTGCATGTGCCTTTATCTTGTGAGTACCTCACGGTCACAAGTTCAAGGTCTAAACCACTGTCCTATGATGCAACTGGATACACTTCTGACTGAAGGTCAACAGATAGAGCAGGATGTTTTACACAGGGGTGGGAATTAGCACAGACCAGGCAATGTGATATTATATTGATATCTGGGTCGTAACATGATACCGCAATTCTTTATTTTAGTGTATTGCGATTCAAAACTGTGACATATTGCAATATATAGTTTTTTTCCAACTCAAAGTAATTTAATATTATGGAACAAACCTGACTACATTGGATTTTAGCAATAAAATGTGAGAAAAGTAAAAAATCATAGTCAAAACAAATAAATATAGCTCCTTAAAGGGGTACTTCGACCAAAAATGAAAATTCTATCATTATTTACTCATTATTTACCCTCATGTCATTCCAAACCCATATTACTTAGGACAGGTTCATACTAATCCGCTTTTGTTTGAAAACTCTTTTAATTTTTGGTGGAGGAAAACGCTGTTCCAGTGTGAACGAGAGCCCTAAACTTATCAAAATCAACGCGTTTTCAAATGAAAAAGTTTGAACATGGCCTTACTCTCTTCCATTGAACAAAAAAGGAGATGTTTAGCAGAATGTTAGGGAATGACAACCTCAGTCACCATTCTCTTTCATTGTATGGGAAAGAGCAGCGTAAACTTTCTTCAGAATGTCTCCTCTTGTGTTCCATGTTAAAAAGTAAGTCATACAGGTTTGGAATGACATGAGAGTGAATAAATAATGAACAAATTTTGATCTCATCAAGTAACAACACCTGTTTTCTTTTTATGGTGAAACTTTATTATACATTACACCAACACCAGTGTCATTTGTCTCTCCCTCCCTCTCTCTCAGAGCATCATTCCCAGTGGAGTTGTTGAGGAGATTAATGAACTCTTTGTGCCTGAGAACAGACTGAAGCTGGCACAGGAAGATGCCAGCACCCTGCCCTCTATCAGCATCACCAAAGTAACCATCGCAGCATCTCAGTAGCATTCATCCTCACGGCCAGGATCCACTCCAAAGTGTTCATGCTCATTAATGTTATGTTTATTAACATGAGTGAATATTTGACAAGATGACACATAACTGGTTTATCAACATGTGAACAGTGTGGTGTTACTTTTCCCTAATTACAGTGCAAATGTATTCAAGACACTCCAAAGTATAGCAATTTGAATACTGTTTATGAAAGGTTCAAACTAATGTGATCTCTCTTATTATTCTGTGATGTTATATTATTAACGTGGAGTTTGGCCAAAGATAATCCCTCCTAATACAGACTATCAATTAGAGCTGACATTTTCAAGAATATAATGCTAGCTAAATGTTCAGTTCATAAACATAACATATTGTATGCATTTGTGTGTGTAGTTGGATTTACAATGGGTGCAGGTGTTGGCTGAAGGTTGGGCTAGCCCTCTTAACGGCTTCATGAGGGAGAGAGAATACCTACAAGTTCTTCATTTCAACACCCTACTGGATGGTAAAAAACAAAAAAGCACACACACCCTCATGTTGTTCCAAACCTGTACGGCTTTCTTTCTTCCATGGAAGACAAAATGAGATGTTAGGTAGAAATTTAGTCTCAGTCACCATTCACTTTCCTTCAACTACTCTTGAACTACTCCTTCAACACTATTTTAGAGGTGTCTCGAGCTTTCTAGTCATCAGCGGTCTCTTGGTACAGTTAAAGATGTAGGTTAACATCTTGTTTATCCTCGTGTGACCCTGTGTACACATGTATGGGCGTTGTATTTTGGCTTCGTTATATGCAACAAAGAATTTTAATTAATTTAAACTGACTGATATTAGTTCAGAAGACTCTGGGCTGTCAGTAAAGGGTTAAACTTTCGATGTACGGAGTCACAAAACAACATGTCGCCAATCACAGCTGAGTTTATCTTTGGGAGAAAGGCCAACAAAACTACATCTGGTAAGAAACTTTAATAAAGTTTTACATCGAAACCTGTTTGAGTCGAAAGATTAGAGTCTCAGGTTCATCCAATATGCCTTTTTTAAAATTTGAGCGATTTATTGTGAAACGCCATGCTGCTAAACATAATGTACACTAATGTGTACTTCAGCAAAAATGTTCCTTAGAAATCCTATATTTACAGTGCAGTATCACATTGAGAATCAATGGGTTCATCCAAAAGCTACAAAATTTGGTTTTCAGAGGCTTTATTTGGAGTTAGGATGAAAAGAAGGTGCATTTCGAACTGTTCTAAACCAGTGCAGACAGACGTCACACTGGAGGTTAACTCAAGGGAGTATCCTATAGCTCTCTATGCAGCTAAGTGCATTCACTCCTAAAATCCAACCAAAAGTTCAGTTTCAGGCTGCAGATGATGTTTGGACCACTCAATATGTTTGGCAGACATGGGACAATGGTAATAAGTACATAGATTCAGAATATATAAATTATAAAACATTTTTAACATGGTTGGCAGTGATTGGATGATGTATACCATTACTTTAAATCAGAATTAATTATGGTAATTTCTGATGTATTATCTGTAACGTCTCAAAAACATGAATAATCAACACTCCTGGAATCATAATAAACTATTTAATTTAGAAAATCAGACTTTCTATAGCTTGGTATTATTTACAATTTTACAACTTAGTCCCGCAGTCCACATATGTTACCATCAACTTTTAGGAGAAATATTGTCTCTAGAAACATTTTTTTTTTTTTTTTTTTGCATGCTTATTAGGTGCCACTAGTTACAAATCAAATAGGCAAATGGAAAATTCACACAGCAGTCATGCTCAGGTCTCAGGAGGTTATGACAATGATGATATTTATACCAACAGTGGAAAGCTGATCAAGGCTCTGCACTATTATTCTAAAATATGTTTTATACATAAATTCCCATGTGCCAGCGCTGGAGCTGCTGGAATGATGCAATTTTCTGGGATCCTGTGAAACTCACACATTATGTTTGTTTTAATTGGGTTGGTCACCTATACAGTACAGCAAACATCAGACAGGGAGGAGACTGTATATTCGGAGTATTTACTTTGCATGCAAGAGAACTGGACAGCAAATATGTGTTTACATACATTGTTAGTGCCAGTTAAGAGTGAACAGAGCTACGAATTCAAATTAAGTTTGGAAAGAATACAAGTCAAAGTTAGACTTTACAGGCTAAGTAAAGGGAACAAGTGTTTTTGTTATTAAAAATTGCTAATAAATGTGCAAAAATGTGCAAGAGAAAGACATTTAGTTAATTATTTCTAGTTAATGTGGATGGTCTTAACTATGCCTAAATACAGGTGGTACAATCAACCTCTCAGTACCCATTGTTCTTCCTGTTGCTACGGAGATAAAAGAACGTTTAAATGGCAGAGTGGCTGTGGCTCTAGAGTACCAGGGAAAACGTGTGGCTATCTTGCGGAACCCGGAGTTCTTTGAGCATCGAAAGGAAGAGCGATGTGCTCGCCAATGGGGAACAAGCTCTCCAAAACACCCTTACATAAAGGTACTATTAAATACTTCTCAACCATGATAACAGATATGTAACAACCCACCAAATCATTGTGGAAACCTCTTAAGTATCTCAATATGTTAAGTAAAAGTACTTTTGTATTTCTAATGGGAAACAACTAAGATTAGCTGATTTTCAAGAGAGTCCTGCTGTTGCTATGCACTGATCACATAATCACAGCTGCCACTCAATATCATACTGGCTGACAAAATCACACCACAGCAATAAAAGTATCATACTGCCTGATAAAATCACACCAAAGCAATAAAGGCAACTCCAGACTGTAAATCAAGAGTTCACTAGGCCTGTTATTTTCCATATAAGCACTTTAGTGGGGGGTCCAATCAATTCTATAGAAAATAATTTTCGACTGACATGCACCAACTAGCTATGCATTTAATTACCTTAACCTATAATTAGAAAATAAGACCATTCTTTTTTTCATTACAGATAACATAGCAGATTTTTGCAGCATGCTCACCACATTCAGTGTTTTTATTATTGTTGTAAACATGTAAAATACATATTTTGTGTCAGTTTAGCACCAATACACATGTCAAACTGCTAACTTTAACCAATTACTTGTTTGCAGATGGTAATGGAGAGTGGTGATTGGCTGGTAGGGGGTGAGTTGGAGGTGTTTGAGCGAATCAGATGGAACGATGGTCTGGATCAGTACCGTCTCACTCCACGGGAGCTAAAGCAGAAATTTAAAGAGATGAAAGCAGGTAAGAGCAGATGCATCAATGAGGATACTTAAGGATGGACTCAGAACAGGTGTTTATGTCATCTTGGACTTACACTGACACCTAGGGGCATGGATGCAGCATCTTTCAAACACACTATTCACAGTCAGCCATGAAAAAAATAAAATAAATTATGAGTTAAAATATCTAAAAAACAGGGTGGTTACTGTGATTAAAGGAGTATTACGAGTTCAATACAAGTTAAGCTCAAATGACAGCATTTGTGGCATAATACTGATTTCAACAAAAATTATTTTTTTCTTAAAAAAAGCACAAATCTGGATTACAGTGAGGCATTTACAATAGAAGTGAATAGGCCAATCCATAAATGTTAAAATACTCACTATTTCAAAAGTATAGCCCGAGACATAAACAATATGCATGTTAACATGATTTTACTGTGATAAAATTGCTTACGAACTTTTCAGTTGAAAGTTTCAGCCAATTTTCTACTTCGTTACCGTGACAATGTAATGTAAAAAAAAAAATAAACCCTTAAAATGACTGTAAAAATTACGATTTAAACAACTTTAAACAAAGTTTTAACAGAAGAATTAATGTAAGTGCTTTTATAAAATTAGAAGCTACACATTTCTGCCTTCAAACCCTCCAAAAATTGGCCCCATCCACTTCCATTGTAAGTGCCTCACTTTTACATTGAATTTGGTTTGTTTTTTAAAGAAAAGGAGGGACGAGTCAAATTTTTTTGTGATATTCAGTATTATGCCACAAATGCTGTCGATTGAGCTTAACTTGTATTGAACCCAGAATATTCCTTTAAGTGAGTAGTATTCGGCTGGTCAAATGATCCTAACATGGTGGCCCCCATGAGGGTACTCTCTCCATGTAGAATAAAACAGCTTTTACAAGGTTACTGATATGACTAGAGTCCTCATCTCTTGTGAGTCCTCATGATTTTATACATATGGCTCAAAATTAAAATGAATTTCTTTAAGAGTAATACTAAAAAATTACGATGTGCCCTTTTAAGAGATGACCAGTGAATACAGCACATCAGGTCAGTTTTAGTATTGATCTGATCTCATAATAACTTTATAAGTAACTGCATTTAAAGAGTAATCCTCTGGTGACATATTAAACTTAGTTTATGTTTTAAAGTTTAATCTCCATTAAAAATCATTCATTCTTTATCTTGGAGGTACATTTTTGCCAAACAGGTTCTTAGCGCCCTCTTGTGAAACTAATAATATTCTGGCCTGTAATGTAAGCATGTTAACTCAACAACCAATTAAAACCCTAAGACAATTCCATTGTTTTCCCAGATGCCGTATTTGCCTTTCAGTTGAGGAACCCAGTGCACAATGGCCACGCTCTGCTGATGAGTGACACGCGTCGACGATTAGAGGAACGCGGATATCGAAGGCCCGTGCTGCTGTTGCATCCTTTGGGAGGCTGGACCAAAGATGATGATGTTCCTCTGGACTGGAGGATGAAACAGCATGCGGCCGTGTTGGAGGAGGGCATTCTAGACCCACACTCCACCATTGTGGCCATCTTTCCCTCCCCCATGTTGTATGCAGGACCGACTGAAGTAAGTAGCGTGATCTGTTACACACAGGTTTGCCCATGGACAGATAAATAGAAATTTTAGAAATGATAATTCCCTTTACACAGTTTAAACTAAGTAACAAGTAGGATATTTATTATTAAACCTTCTGTCTATGTGTATGTTAGGTCCAGTGGCACTGTCGTGCAAGGATGGTTGCAGGGTCTAATTTTTACATTGTGGGCCGTGATCCTGCTGGAATGCCCCATCCGGAATCAGGGCAGGACCTGTATGATCCATCTCACGGGGCTAAAGTTCTGTCCATGGCACCTGGACTCACTTCTGTAGAGATCATCCCATTCAGAGTGGCAGCATACAATAAGACCAAGAAGTCCATGGACTTCTATGACAAGGACAGGTGAGACAGGAGTCAAGAATGAGAATTTAAAACAATGCAGGGGGCTTTTCAATAATCATTACTAAATTGTGGCTATGGAAGTTTTCATTTCATTCCATCTGGGGTGTACAGTTATGACACACACATACATGATTCTGGAGCTTGAAAGTTGGCTGCCTGTACCATATCTCCTTTTGTTTCACACATTTCCTCATTTGTTTTTCAGGCATGCCGAATTCGAGTTCATTTCCGGGACCAGGATGCGCAAGCTGGCTTGCAGTGGAGAGAACCCTCCTGATGGCTTCATGGCTCCCAAAGCCTGGAAGATCCTGACTGAGTATTACAGTTCCCTACAGAAAGATCACTGATGACACATCAACAGCCCGTTACAAGACATTCCAACACAGAAACCTCACAAGAACACTGAGTTTTGAAGAAATATGTTTTTTGCACTTTGAATACCTCAGTACACTAGTGTAAGGCATTGAATAATGAAGGTGCACACTTGCACTTAAAATGTGTTACCTTTGGCCTTAAAGGGGTAGTTTACCCAAAAATGAAAATTCTCTAATTATTTACTTATCCTCATGACATCCCAGATGTGTATGACTCTCTTTCTTCTGTTGAACACAAACATAGATTTGTAGGCCCATACAATGCAAGTGAATTGTGGCCAGAACTTAAGGACATAAAGGCAGCATAAAAGTAATCCATATGATGGTTAAATTTATATCTTCAGAAGTGATATGATAGGTGTGGGTGAGAAATAGATAAATATTTAAGTACATTTTGTTTTTACTATAATCCTTTTTTACTATCCTCTCTGCCCAGTAGGTGGAGATATGCACAAAGAATGTGAATCACCAAAAACAAAAGAAGAAGTGAATGTGAAAGTGAAAGTTGAGATTTGTAGTAAAACATAACTTAAATATTTATCTGTTTCTCACCCGCACTTATGATATTGCTTATGAAAATATGGATTTAATGACTGGAGTCATATGGATTACTTTTATGCTGCCTTTATATGTTTTTTGGACCTTCAAAGTTCTGGCCACCATTCACTTGCATTGTATGGCCCTACAGAGCTGAGACACTTTTCTAAAATTCTTTGTCTGTGTTCTGCAGAAGAAAGACAGTCATACACATCTGGGATGGCATGAGGGTGAGTAAATGATGAGAGAATTCTCATTTTAGGGTGAACTATTACTTTAAAGAAGGTCAGTTTATGCAAATTTACTTTAAAAAAAAAGGGGAATATGAAAGTGATGTGTAGGTAAAAACAAATAAAAAATTAATAAAAAAAACTTAGTCAACTGTGAAACTTAAACTAATGTGCCTTAAACCTGATTAAGAGTGTGCCAATCCCAAAGAGATTATGATATAAGGTGCCTTGGATGCTTTTGAATGCATTTAAATAGGTGTATCATTTATAATCTAAACGAAGCATTTTTTTTTATCAGAGCAGTGTTAATGAAGTTCAAATACTGCCAGTGCAAGGGTAGGATTTCACTATGTAACCAGAATGATTGTGTTTATATAGAAAGTTTTTTTTTCTCAAGGGTTATCTGGGAATCAAATTGGGAAAACATACTGGGGAACATATTTATTGTATTAATTCAAAGACAATAATGAATCACACTGTTTTATTAAAGATTTATCAGTCTCTATGCAGTATGATATAATTTTAGACTGTATATCTTATCTCTTTTAATTAAATCTTTGTACTGTAGTTATATAACCATGACCATATGGCTGCTTCTTTAGATGCAACTCACAGTGTTTGTGTATGTACAACTTTCTTTCTGCTCCCTGAAACAAGGGCAAAAGTTACATTTAACAGATGGATTGCGTAACCCGAGTTTAAGGCCATCCACAACACAGCCACAGAAATTATGACTCTTTACCGCCATCCTGTGGTCACCAGCTCACATACTATATTTGTTTCTTCAATTTCAGGCACTTTCAAGTCCCTAGTAGTTGATTTTAATTTAAACAAACATATTTCAAACAAACATATTTGTTTCTTTTTGTTATATGAAGGTCACATTAATACTTGGAAACATTTGATCATACCTTCATCATTCATTTTTGGCATTTTTATTTAAATTTTAGAAATGTTTCTCCTTTTTTATTTTTTTATTTTTTTTTTTTTTATCATTTTTGGTATATGCCTTTAATGCATAGATTTTTTTTTTAATCCAGATCCATAATTCAATATTTAACTATGAAATCCATTATAAAAAATACAAATTATTACATGAATAAATCTGTGAAAATTTAAACAGAGTGAAATAAACAAAAAATAAATATAAGATTTATTCTAAAGTTAGTGTATATGCTGTTAATCAGGTCGACAAAAGTGTCTGTGAAAAGTATGCTTGAGATGAAATATGAGACGTGTGATTGATATAGTGATGTCTGAAGAAAACAAATAAAAATCAAGGTAGCCTAAATCAGCCTGTTACTTGTGAGCAGAATATTTAAATTGGGGGTAATTTCCAGTCAAGATGCAATTTTGCCAAATTATGCACTAAATTGTTAAAAATAGTATTTAATTGTGTGTATTTAGGATACGTTTAGTGTTAGCTATAAAATTAGAATTTAGGAAGACAACAAAGGCCATTTAATTTCAAAAACGTTTAAAATGTAATTTCCATTACCGTCAGTTCCAACACTGAATTTTATTATACACGACACAGAGTTTAAGATGTGGTGGAAATTACACTGTGGTAGGAATTTTCATGACTTTCAGAAGAAAAAATGACAAATCTCCTGTGATGCATATAAATACATACACTGTTGGACATTTTTAGAAGATACATTTTTAAAACATTAGTGAGATACATTAGTAGGAGTGTGAATACTGTGTTATTTTCCATACAGTCCTAAAAGTACCTGAAGTACACAAGCTCATGGCTAAGTGCATGCATTATGTGCTCAGGAACTTAGGTCCCAAAATTTGTCACAGGTGAATAACTCCTCAGATGATGGATCGGCTTAGGGGGCAAGACTGTGAGTGTTGTTCAGGACCTGAGTCATTCCCAAATGGATTTAGTGGATTCCCAATTAGACTTAGTGTGGATCAGAACATGAGAGACAATGTTCCAGGCAACCCTGTTTAAATTTGCTAACTGCAGCTCAGTGCTCTAAAATCCTAAACAGGTACAATGTGTATATAGTACACGATGTGCAGTGTTACGGCATGGATTTTCCAGAGTAGTAGACCTACAGTAGTGGCCAAAAATATTGGCATCTTTGGTAAATATGAGCAAAGAAGGCTGTGAAAAAAAAATCTGCATTGTTTATCCTTTTGATCTTTCATTCAAAAAATTCACAAAAATCTAACCTTTACTTGAAGTAAAACAATTGAAAGAGGGGAAATATCTCATTATGAAATAAATATTTTTCTCCAAAACATGTTGGCCACAATTATTGGCACCC